>NC_133332.1:282093288-282260320 GCF_042186555.1 Aquarana catesbeiana | reverse complement strand
AGGGACAAGCGGAAAGGTGGAGGAAAGGAGAAAAAAAGGAGGGGGGGGGAAGGAAAACGGAGGGGAGGGGGGGAAGAAATCCAGGGAGGGGAAATGAAAGGCGGGGAGGAATGGGTGTAGAAGGAAGGGTATGGTAGGCTAGTGAATGAAAGGAATGTAGTGAGTGAGGGTGATGGAATGGGAGGTGGGTGTGTAGAGTGCTGGGGAATAGGACCATGAAATGGAAATATGTGTGGTATGCACCCGTGAGTGTGTGTGGAGGGAGGAGGAAAAATAGAACAGTGAGTGGGAAAAATATCCTATGTGCACAACACAAACAGGTAAAACGTGAAACTAAACAACAACAACAAAACACCGTGACAAAGTGCAAGGGTGGTGGTGGAACTAATTACCCAGTCAGGCTGAACTGAATAACAGAGTTGGTACATTCATTGTTCTGAAAAATTGGATTATGAGTGAAAAATCATAACAAAATCAGAAATAATTTCAAAAAGAAACAAATTGCTGAAAAGCTTGTATAGAAATGTTACCATCATTCCGGGTGTACTTACCACTCTGATGGATTAGTCAGCACCTTGCCTGGCGTCTCTGAGTCAGAGAAGATCCAATAAGGTGCCTCTGAAAATTCTTATGTTTATAGGGAGTGTCAATTGACTAACTCCCGTCAGGTGCAAGTGTGTGGTTGCCTCCCCCATCCCCCCGCCCCCCGCCGCAATGGGGGAAACGAGCAACACAACTGTGTGCTCTGCGTGACCCCCCCGGCGTTCCGGAGAGGAAAACTCCTCCGGGCGTCCCCGCCGCTTCCGCCGCAACTGCGCAGGCGCTGCTACGTCACGCGCACTGGGGCGCGCGTGCGTGAGCACGGCGTCCGGAAGGGATCCCTTCCAACTCTGTTATTCAGTTCAGCCTGACTGGGTAATTAGTTCCACCACCACCCTTGCACTTTGTCACGGTGTTGTTGTTTGTTGTTTTTTTCACGTTTTACCTGTTTGTGTTGTGCACTTAGGATATTTTTTCCCACTCACTGTTCTATTTTTCCCTCCTCCCTCCACACACACTCACTGTGCATCCCACACATATTTCCATTTCTTGTCCTATTCCCCAACACTCCCTACACACCCACCTCCCATTCCCATCACCCCTCACTCACTACATTCCATTCATTCACTACCATACCCTTCCTTCACACCCATTCCTCCCCGCCTTTCCTTCCCCTCCCTGTATTTCTCCCCCCCCCCCTCCCTCCTTTTCCTTCCCCCCCCCCCCCTTTTTTCTCCTTTCCTCCACCTTTCCGCTTGTCCCTAGCTTTCCTTCCCCCTTCCTCTCCCCCCCCCCCTTTTATTCCTCCCTTTCATTATGTCCCATCCAGCGTCGCTGGCCTTCCTTTCCCCTTCCCCCCCTTTTCTCACTTTGCCATTCCCTTGTGGTTTGTTGGCACTTCTACCCTATCAATTTCCCCATATATTTTGATGTCGCATGGTGAATAATTGTCAGCAGGGCATTCGCTATTTTCTAGTTCAATTGTATTTCACTCACTCTTTCTTTGATCACTTTTTTCTTTCCTTTTCTTTTTACTCTTTCCTCACATGCTTTTCCCTTCCCCTTCTCCCTTCTTCCCTCCTCATTCCTTCTCCTCCCCTCCCCCCTCCTTCCTCTCTTTTTCCCCTCCCCTTTCATTCTTTAGCAATGCCCTCCTGTATATCCATGGACTTATAATTTAGCAAGCATATAGAACCTCATGGTTGGTAAACTTTCCAACCGCATGGTATGAACCAACTGACCCTTCGTTATTTTTCATTTTTGATTTTTAGCACTAACGTGAACCCATCTGGGTGCGGTTTGGATTGCCCGTCTCACCCCTTCCCTTCCCTCCCTCTCCCATATGGGGGGCTGGTAAGCGTGATCTCTCGCAAGATACATCTGGTCCATCACCCGCCCCCGGGGGAGTTGGTCCGACACGGGGGAGATAGGGGAGCGAAGGAGTAATTGTATCACCTCAAACATTTTTGCATTGTCAAAAATGACATTGTAGCGTCACAAATCTTGTGATAGGTAACTATACAATTTATTCAGTTACATTACAGGGTATGCATGTATGGTTTCAGCACCGTGGAAATCTGATGTTATGTCTGATATATTTTACCCTTTTTTTAGAGTGGACAGCTATCCTCTGAAGAAGACCCGGGAAGGGTCGAAACGCGTCAGCATTTTTACATACAATTATTGTTGTTCCACATATACTGTATTGCTTACTGTCCTTATTTATAGGCACTTATTGTCATCCAACCCCAAGGATTCACAATTAGGGGAATTTAGGCTGCCCCCGCATACATTGTGTCTTGCATTGGTTTTCATTGTAGGCTGTTGTCTGTTGCATTTGTACGCCATATACAGTTCATGTCCTGACTCTAACAGTCAGTATTCATTTCAGTGAATTTTTTCTTTTAACGTTATTTATATATTTTTTGTACTAATAAAATCAAATTTTTTCAACCATCTATATTGCATCTCACTGGCTGCTTAAAAGCCCCGATAGGGGGTTCCTTTCCTGTTTTATGACCTCCAAGGTAGTATTCTCAGGAATACTACCGGTACATCGAGCCACACCAGAAAGGCAGAGGGAGATTAGGGAAGTAAACAAGTGGCTGAAGAGCTGGTGTAGTAAGGAGGGGTTTGGGTTCCTGGAGGACTGGGCTGACTTCTCAGTCAGTAACCGGTACTATAGAAGGGACGGACTGCACCTAAATGAGGAGGGTGCAGATCTGCTGGGAATGAAGATGGCCAAAAAGTTAGAGGGGTTTTTAAACTAGGCGATGGGGGAAGGGTCCAGAGACAGTGATAGCCAGCGCGGATGATATTCCAGAGGGTAGTGTTGGGGGCATTAGTGGTAGGTTAACCAAAGCACAAAAACACAAGGGGAGTATAGTAGCAAGTCCTAGTTGCAATCTTGAAACACCCAATACGAGGACAATATGCGACCGGTCTAAACTATGTGGCATGTTCACCAATGCCAGGAGCATGGCAGACAAGATGGGTGAACTAGAGATACTGTTGTACAAGGAGGATTTGGATTTTGTGGGAATTTCAGAGACCTGGTTCAACAGCTCTCATGATTGGCTGGCAAACATTCAAGGGTATACCCTATACCGCAAGGATAGAGAGGGTAAAAAAGGGGGAGGGGTATGCCTATATATCAAGAATAATGTACAAGCGAATGTGAGAGATGACATCACTGAGGGAGCTAGAGAGGAGGTGGAATCCTTATGAGTAGAGCTCCAAAGAGATGAAGCTAACGGGAAAATAATACTGGGAGTATGCTATAGGCCCCCTAACCTGAAGGAGGATCTCCTATCACAAATTGGATTAGCAGCAAGGATGGGAAGTGTTACCATAATGAGGGATTTTAATTATCCAGACATAGACTGGGCGGAGGGAACCGCGCATTCATTTAAGGCTCGCCAGTTCCTTAATGTCTTGCAGGACAATTTTATGGGTCAGATGGTAGACGCACCAACTAGAAATAAAACATTACTGGATCTACTGATTACCAACAATACAGACCTGATCACAGATGTGGAAATACGGGGCAATTTAGGTAACAGCGATCACAGGTCAATTAGTTTCAGTATAAATCACACAAATAGGAAACATAAAGGGAATACAAAGACACTGAATTTCAAAAGAGCCAACTTCCCTAAACTACAAACCTTGCTAAAAGGCACAAATTGGGATAAGAATACGGAGGAGAGATGGGTTTGCTTTAAGAGCATATTAAATAAGGGCATTAGCCAATGTATCCCATTGGGTAATAAATTTAAAAGAGCGAACAAAAATCCTGGATGGCTTAACTCCAATGTAAAAATGCATATAAAAGCAAAGGAGAAGGCCTTCAAAAAATACAAGGTTGAGGGATCATCCTCAGCATTCAGACTTTATAAAGAACGCAATAAGAAATGTAAGGGTGCAATTAGGACGGCTAAGATAGAACATGAAAGACACATAGCGGAGGAGAGCAAAAAAATCCCAAGAAATTCTTTAAGTATGTAAACAGTAAAAAAGGGAGGACAGACCATATTGGCCCCATAAAGAACGAGGAAGGACATCTGGTTACAAAGGATGGGGAGATGGCAAAGGTATTGAATTTATTCTTCTCCTCAGTCTTCACGAGTGAATCGGGGGGCTTCAGTAACCAAAACTGCAGTGTTTATCCTCATGACACAACACAGGAAGCACCTCCATGGTTAACAGAGGACGGAATTAAAATTAGACTTGAGAAACTTAACATTAATAAATCACCGGGACCAGATGGCTTGCATCCGAGGGTACTTAGGGAACTCAGTCAGGTGATTGCCAGACCGTTGTTCCTAATTTTTACAGACAGTCTATTGACTGGAATGGTACCAGCTGATTGGAGAAAAGCCAATGTAGCACCAATATTTAAAAAGGGCCCAAAAAACATCCCTGGGAATTACAGACCAGTTAGCCTAACATCAATAGTATGTAAAATCTTGGAGGGGATGATAAGGGACTATATACAAGATTTTAGTAATAAGAACGATATCATTAGCAGTAATCAGCATGGATTCATGAAGAATTGTTCTTGCCAAACCAATCTATTAACCTTCTGTGAGGAGGTGAGTTGCTATCTAGATAAAGGAAAGCCCGTAGATGTGGTGTATCTGGATTTTGCAAAAGCATTTGACACAGTTCCCCATAAACGTTTACTGTACAAAATAGGGTCCGTTGGCATGGACCATAGGGTGAGTACCTGGATTGAAAACTGGCTACAAGGGCATGTTCAGAGGGTGGTGATAAATGGGGAGTACTCAGAATGGTCAGGGGTGGGTAGTGGGGTTCCCCAGGGTTCTGTGCTGGGACCAATCCTATTTAATTTGTTTATAAACAATCTGGAGGATGGGATAAACAGTTCAATCTCTGTATTTGCAGACGATACTAAGCTAAGCAGGGCAATAACTTCTCCGCAGGATGTGGAAACCTTGCAAAAAGACCTGAACAAATTGGGTGGGCGACTACATGGCAAATGAGGTTCAATGTAGAAAAATGTAAAATAATGCATTTGGGTGGCAAAAATATGAATGCAATCTATACACTGGGGGGGGAACCTCTGGGGGAATCTAGGATGGAAAAGGACCTGGGGGTCCTAGTAGATGATAGGCTCAGCAATGGCATGCAATGCCAAGCTGCTGCTAATAAGGCAAACAGAATATTGGCATGTATTAAAAGGGGATCAACTCCAGAGATAAAACGATAATTCTCCCGCTCTACAAGACTCTGGCCCGGCCGCACCTGGAGTATGCTGTCCAGTTCTGGGCACCAGTCCTCAGGAAGGATGTACTGGAAATGGAGCGAGTACAAAGAAGGGCAACAAAGCTAATAAAGGGCCTGGAGGATCTTAGTTATGAGGAAAGGTTGCGAGCGTTGAACTTATTCTCTCTGGAGAAGAGACGCTTGAGAGGGGATATGATTTCAATTTACAAATACTGTACTGGTGACCCCACAATAGGGATAAAACTTTTTCGCAGAAGAGAGTTTAATAAGACTCGGAGCCACTCATTACAATTAGAAGAAAAGAGGTTTAACCTTAAACTACGTAGAGGGTTCTTTACTGTAAGAGTGGTAAGGATGTGAAATTCCCTTCCACAGGCGGTGGTCTCAGCGGGGAGCATTGATAGCTTCAAGAAACTATTAGATAATCACCTGAATGACCGCAACATACAGGGATATGTAAGGTAATACTGACACATAATCACACACATAGGTTGGACTTGATGGACGTGTGTCTTTTTTCAACCTCACCTACTATGTAACTATGTAACTATGTAACTATGTAAGATCCGTTCCTGTTATCTTCCTACTGACAGGCAGGCTTGTCTTGTTACAGTATATACAGCTACCTGAAGAAAATTACTGGTGTTCTTTTAATCCTATTAGTACCACAGTCAGGCAGCTAGACTATTTACAGTTAGTGCAGTGCGTCCTGCTCACAGTGTTCAGCTAAACCTACAAAAGTTAGTGGGGTGCGTCCTGCTCAGTGTTCAGCTAAACCTTCAAGTTAGTGCGGTGCGTCCTGCTCACAGTGTTCAGCTAGATCCGTTCCTGTTATTTTCTTACTGACAGGCAGGCTTGTCTTGTTACAGTATATACAGCTACCTGAAGAAAATTACTGGTGTTCTTTTGATCCTATTAGTACCACAGTCAGGCAGCTAGACTATTTACAGTTAGTGCAGTGCGTCCTGCTCACAGTGTTCAGCTAAACCTACAAAAGTTAGTGGGGTGCGTCCTGCTCACAGTGTTCAGCTAAACCTACAAGTTAGTGTGGTGCGTCCACCTCACCGTGTTCAGCTAAACCTACAAGTTAGTGCAGTGCATCCTGCTCACAGTGTTCAGCTAGATCCGTTCCTGTTATCTTCTTACTGACAGGCAGGCTTGTCTTGTTACAGTATATACAGCTACCTGAAGAAAATTGTTGGTGTTCTTTTGATCCTATTAGTACCACAGTCAGGCAGCTAGACTATTTACAGTTAGTGCAATGCATCCTGCTCACAGTGTTCAGCTAAACCTACAAGTTAGTGGGGTGCGTCCTGCTCACAGTGTTCAGCTAAACCTACAAGTTAGTGTGGTGCATCCACCTCAGTGTTCAGCTAGATCCGTTCCTGTTATCTTCTTACTGACAGGCAGGCTTGTCTTGTTACAGTATATACAGCTACCTGAAGAAAATTACTGGTGTTCTTTTGATCCTATTAGTACCACAGTCAGGCAGCTAGACTATTTACAGTTAGTGCAGTGCGTCCTGCTCACAGTGTTCAGCTAAACCTACAAGTTAGTGGGGTGCGTCCTGCTCACAGTGTTCAGCTAAACCTACAAGTTAGTGGGGTGCGTCCTGCTCACAGTGTTCAGCTAAACCTACAAGTTAGTGGGGTGCGTCCACCTCACAGTGTTCAGCTAAAGCTACCTGTAGAAGGTTGGTGGTGTTCTCATACTACAGGCAGGCAGTTGATTTTGCTAGCTGCAGTATCAGTATATATATATATATATATATATATATATATATATATATATATATATATATATATATATATATATATATATATATATATATATATATATATATATATATATATATATATATATATATATCCCAGCTTAGTGCAGCTACAGGCCATTAGTATGTCTGGAAGGCCAAGAAGGAGAGGCAGACAGTCACAAGCCAATAAGAGAGGGCAAGCAGGCTCTGTGTCTAGTGCTGGTCATGGAGACGGTGCATCCTCATCAGCATGTGGCCGTGGGACACGCTTGGGCTTTTTTTCGGCAGCTGGCCGTGTTGAGCCACAACATGCGGAAGACTTGGTCGAGTGGATGACCAAGCCGTCCTCATCCTCCTCATCCTCTCTCACCCATGCCCAGGGTACTTTGTCTGGCAAAGCAGCGGCCTCTTCCCTCGGCTCAATGTCATCAGTGACTCCTTCCCTAGCCCCACCATGTCCTCCTGAGGAGTCCCTCGAACTGTTTGACCACAGTGTTGGGTACATGCTCCAGGAGGATGGCCAGCGTTTGGAAGGCTCTGATGATGATACTGAGCTCGATGAAGGCAGTAACATGAGCGCAGACAGAGGGGGTGCCCAAGAAGGACAGCAATCTGGCAGTCATGCTCCCCCTGCTGCAGCATACTGCCAGGTTTGCTCCAGTGATGAGGAGGGAGGGGATGATGAGGTCACTGACTCAACGTGGGTGCCTGATAGGAGAGAGGAGGAGGAGGAGGCGGCACATCACCAACGAGGCAGGATGCCCTCCAGGGGCCAGCCTAAGGGCAGCACATTGACTGCATCACACCCCAAAGCTCCACATGTGCAGGGCGCTGCAGTCTCTGCACGTTATTCAAAAAGTTCTTTGGTGTGGGCCTTTTTTGAGACGAGTGCATCAGATCGCACCGCTGCTGTTTGCAACATATGTCTCAAGCGTATCTCGCGTGGCCAAAACATCTCCCGCTTGGGTACCACATGCTTGACCAGACATATGTTGACCTGCCATGCAGTTCGTTGGCAAGCGTATCTAAAAGACCCACACCAAAGAACAAAGAGGACCTCTCCTTGTTCCTCATCAGCTGAGATCTCCAACCCCACTATACCTTCAGCCCTCTCTGAGACCTGCACTGAGAGCAATGAAGGTGTAGAATCAGGTGTGTCACAGCCAAGTACTTGTGGGCAATCTGCTTTTGGTACACCGACGTCAGATTGTACCAGGCAAATTTCCCTGCCCCAGCTGCTGCACCGCCGAAAGAAGTTTGCTCCCAGCCATCCACATGCGCAGCGGTTGAATGCTAGCTTGGCAAAATTGCTAGCACTTCAACTGCTGCCTTTTCAGTTGGTAGACTCTGCCCCCTTCCGTGAGTTTGTGGAATGTGCGGTTCCTCAGTGGCAGGTACCTAAACGCCACTTTTTTTACGGAAGGCGATTCCGGCTCTCTACTGGCATGTGGAAGGCAATGTCCATGCCTCGCTGGACAGGGCGGTCAGCGGTAAGGTGCATATTACCGCTGACTCATGGTCCAGCAGGCATGGACAGGGACGTTACTTAAATTTCACGGCGCATTGGGTGATTCTGCTGGCAGCTGGGAAGGATGCAGGACAAGGTGCAGTAGTGTTGGAGGTTGTTCCGCCACCACGCCTCCAAAATGCTAATGATTGTGACACACCTCTCTCCTCCACCCCCTCCTCTTCTTCTTCCTCCATGGCCTCTTCCTGTGCTTTGTCCTCGGAACCAGCGGTGCTCTGTAGCCATTCAAGGGGCTACGCAAGTACGCAGGCCAAAAGATGCCATGCGGTGCTTGAGCTGGTGTGCTTGGGGGACAGGAGCCACACTGGGGCAGAGGTTCTGTCAGCTCTGCAGGGGCAGGTTCAGAGGTGGTTGACGCCACGCCAACTTAAGGCAGGAATGGTGGTTTGCGACAATGGCACCAACCTCCTCTCTGCCCTCCGACAGGGACAAATGACCCATGTGCCCTGTTTGGCTCACGTCCTTAACTTGGTGGTGCAGCGGTTTTTGGGCAGGTACCCGGGCTTACAGGATGTCCTGAGGCAGGCCAGGAAAGTCTGTGTGCATTTCCGCCGGTCAAATAATGCCAGTGCTCGGCTGACGGACCTCCAAAAGGAGTTTAACCTGCCCAAGAACCGCCTAATCTGTGACATGCCCACCAGGTGGAACTCAACGTTGGCCATGCTGCAGCGGCTGCACACGCAGCAGAGGGCCATCAATGAGTACCTGTGCGACTATGGCACCAGGACAGGGTCAGGGGAGCTTGGTTTTTTTTCCCCACGCCAGTGGGCCATGATCAGGGATGCATGCACTGTCCTGTCACCATTTGAGGAGGCCACGAGGATGGTGAGCAGTGACAGTGCATGCATCAGTGACACTATCCCCCTTGTCCACCTGTTGGAGCACACGCTGCGTGGAATAATGGACAGGGCACTTGAGGCAGAACAGAGGCAGGAAGAGGAGGACTTCCTTAGCTCTCAAGGCCCCCTTTATCCAGACAGTGTTTCTGCATGCTCGCCGATCACACAGGAAGAGGACGAGGAGGAGGAGGAGGAAGATTGTGTCAGTATGGAGGTGGAGCCTGGCACTCAGCATCAGCAGCAGTCTTTAAGGGATCAGTCCCAAGAAACACATGGACTTGTACGTGGCTGGGAGGAGGTGGCTGCGGACCATGTCGTCCTTAGTGACCCAGAGGAATCCGGGCCGAATGCCTCAGCAAACCAACGCTGCATGGCCTCCCTGATCCTGCAAAGCCTGCGTAAGGATCCTCGTATTCGTGGTATCAAGGAGAAGGACCAATACTGGCTGGCAACCTTCCTTGATCCACATTACAAGGGTAAGGTTGCGGACCTTATCTTGCCATCGCAGAGGGAGCAGAGGATGAAACATCTTCGGGAGGCCTTGCAGAAAGGTCTGTGCAACGCGTTCCCAGAGACTGGGAGGTTACAAACTCCTGTTTCTGGACAACGTGTTGCTGAGGCTTCGGTCAGTCAAAGAAGGAGCGGTGGAGAAGGTGGCCGTCTGACCGATGCGTTCAGACAATTTTTTGGTCCGCAGCCCCAAGGTATGATCGGTTCCAGCAACCATCGCCAGCGTCTGTTTTACATGGTGCAGGAATACCTAGGGGCAAGATCAGACTTGGACACCTTTCCCACCGAAAATCCTCTGGGTTACTGGGTCTTGAGGATGGATCACTGGCCAGAGCTTGCACAGTATGCAATTGAGCTACTGGCCTGTCCTGCATCCAGCGTTCTTTCGGAACACACATTCAGTGCTGCTGGAGGCTTTGTAACCGATCACAGGGTGCGTCTGTCCACTGACTCGGTCGATCGACTGACCTTCATAAAAATGAATCAGTCTTGGATCACCACCAGCTACCAAGCACCTGATGCTGATGTAACCGAATAATTTTTTTTTAAATCTCAGATCCCTTCAAAGACTGCCTATGCTGATGCTGAGTGACTATCCCTGAGGAATTATCCTCTTCCTCCTCAATCATCACGCTGATAGCTTGAAAGAACATTTTTGGTTCTGGGCGCCACCACCAATGCCTAAGGCACAATTTTTCAGCCCCAATTTTTGATGCAATACTTTGCAGCAGGGCTCGTTCCTGCGTTCCAACTAGAGTGTCTGTGAGGGGTTGCAGTGTTGTAGCACCAGCACCAGTGCCTAAGGCCCAATTTTTCTGTCCCTGTTTAACAGGGGCGTGTAATTACAATTTTTGATGCAATACTTTGCAGCAGGGCTCGTTCCTTCGTTCCAACTAGAGTGTCTGTGAGGGGTTGCAGTGTTGTGGCACCAGCACCACCACCACCACCACCAAAGGCCCAATTTTTCTGCCCCTGTTCAACAGGGGCATGTAATTACAATTCTTGATCTAATATTTCACAGCAGGGCCCATTTCTGCACCCACCAAGAGCGAGTGAGGACTTACAGTGTTGTGACACCAGCACCACCACCACCAAAGGCCCAGTTTTTCTGCCCCTGTTCAACAGGGGCATGTAATTACAATTCTTGATCTAATATTTCACAGCATGGCCCTGTGAGGGCTTACATTGTTGTGGCCACAACAACACCTAAGGGCCAAATTTATGCTGAGTATATAGGGCAGGCCCCTACTTTCAAACATCTAACTTACAAACTACTCCTACTTGCAAACGGAAGGAGACAACAGGAAGTGAGATGAAATCTACCCCTAGGAAGGGAAATTCTCTCCTGTAAGAGTTAATATGGGAAAAACATTTCTCCTTTCCACTGATGCTTTCCAATCCTTGTTCCACAAAAAAAAACAAATTTTCAAAATACATTTGTCATTGGGACAAAAAGTGAGGTGAAATCTTCTAAAGAGGAATAAAGACAGCAAAACAAATGTCACAGGGGTGATAACCCTTCCCTATGTTTTCCAAAAAGCTTAAAAAAGATTTTTTGGCTGGAGCTAAACACGTTAAAAATGTACCCGTTCAAAATGACAAACAGATTCTACTTAACAACAAACCTACAGTCCCTGTCTTGTTTGCACCGCCTGTATACTGCTGTTCAGAGTATATAGAGCCTTGTGGCCCCACACCTTTCCTTATTTTAATTTGGGTGCGGGGTTCCCCTTAATATCCATACAAGACCCAAAGGGCCTGGTAATGGACTGGGGGGTACCCATGCCATTTGTCTCACTGATTTTCATCCATATTGCCAGGACCCGACATTACATTAAACCCGCAAGCAGTTTTAAATGAGATTTTTTACTTTAAAAATGACATTTGGTGCAGGGACTGTTCTAAACACGGGAAACACGCGCCACTTTACAGGCATACTATAGACACCCCCCAGATATTTAAAGTACGATATTTAAAGGAATATTTCACTTTTTTTTTTTTACTTTAACCATCATTAAAATCACTGCTCCCGAAAAAACGGCCGTTTTTAAAAGTTTTTTTTGCATTGATACATGTCCCCTGGGGTAGGACCCGGGTCCCCAAATCCTTTTTAGGACAATACCATGCAAATTAGCCTTTAAAATGAGCACTTTTGATTTCGAACGTTCGAGTCCCATAGACGTCAATGGGGTTCTAACGTTCGTGCAAATTTTCGGTCCGTTCGCAGGTTCTGGTGCGAACCGAACCGGGGGGTGTTCGGCTCATCCCTACCCTTGACCCTGACCCATCCCTGGCACTGTTAAACCAAGGGCCAGGGTTGTGGGGATGAGGCCCTTGTCCTCATCAACATGGGGACAAGGTGTTTTGGGGGGCTACCCCAAAGCACCCTCCCAATGTTGAGGGCATGTGGCCTGGTACGGTTCAGGAGGGGGGGCCGCACTCTCGTCCCCCCCTCTTTTCCTGTGGCCTGCCAGGTTGCGTGCTCGGATAAGGGTCTGGTATGGATTTTTGGGGGGACCCCGCGCCGTTTTTTTTTTTTTTTTTGGCGCGGGGTTCCCCTTAAAATCCATACCAGACCTGAAGGGTCTGGTATGGAATTTAGGGGGACTCCCACGTCATTTTTTTTTTTAAATTTTGGTTCGGGGTTTCCCTGTGTTGAATTCCCATGCCGTTTTTATCAATGAACTTCTATGTGTATTGTCGGCAATGCAATAGCCGCGGGTAGTTTTAAATGGGTTTTTTCCTTCGAAATGTCATTTTGCTGTCAGACTGTTCTAAACACGGGAAACATGTGCCCCTTTACAGGCATACTATAGACACCCCCCAGGTATGAAATTTAAAGGGATATTACACTTTTATTGTTTGACTTTAAGCATTATTAAAATCACTGCTCCTGAAAAAACGGCCGTTTTTAAAAATTTTTTTGCATTGATCCATGTCCCCTGGGGCAGGACCCGGGTCCCCAAACACTTTTTATGACAATAACTTGCATATAAGCCTTTAAAATTAGCACTTTTGATTATTCATGTTCGTGTCCCATAGACTTTAACGGTGTTCGCGTGTTCGAGCGAACTTTTTTCCTGTTCGCATGTTCTGGTGCGAACCGAACAGGGGGGTGTTCGGCTCATCCCTACTCACCTATGATCTCTACAATTGCAAAATTGTTTGATGATTGAACCCAGTTTACGGTCATTGTCTTCCACGTTCACTGAGGAAAACTTGTGTTCATCTTGGTAATGATATTAAGATCCATCCTCTCAAGTGTTAGCATCTTCAACAGATTTAAAATATAATTGTAACTGATGGAATCCATTCCTCTCTGCAATGTTATTATGTAAAACACATATGTCAAACTTACCATTGTTATTACGATGTAAATTTTCACAGGGGATGCACTGTAAGTCTTGTTCTTTAATCTTGCAAAGAGATTATTTGTTGTTGTATTTCTTGATTATGTTCAATAAAAACTTTGAACAGAAAAAAAAAAGGATCAGAGACATTTATTATTTAAGATGAATTGTTTGTTGATTATAGTGCATTGAGGGAGAATTGTTAGAAATTTTGAGTTTATTACTATTTTAAATTATAACAGTTTCTGAAAATTATGTGAAACACATGAATGTTATAATGTAATTGTAGTGTTGGTTTCTGAAGGTTGCTGACTGAGGACAGAGAGAAGTGGTTTTGCTGTGTAGGTACTTCTATTCTAAATTACTATGTCAGGACAATGGGTGGAGTTATAACTTAACTAAAGACTGAAGCCATATAAGCATATATGCAAGACTGTGTGTTACTCTAGTGAAATGCTAGCATAACATTATGAAATAGTATAAGAATCCAAGAGGGTTGAATGGCTAGTGAGAAGGAGAGGAAGAGAGGAAGAGAGGGAAGGAACCCTACACTATGGAGAGAATGTAACATCTGATACATCTTCCTCCGTTTGAAGCCTTCACCTTGTCATGTTACCAGCAGTCATTATGTAAGTGTAGCGCTGGTAGATTTTAAATCTACTGCTTATAGGTAAATTTAGTGGGTTATCTTTTATACATAGTCAGATCTGCCTCTGTTCCAGCTTGGCTGAGTTGCATGTAGTTTCACACTGTACCTGTGGGTGTCGTTGTCACCCTGGGTCGGTGTTGGAAAGGCAACACGTTGAAGCATATGAGTGCTCCTCTGTCCCGGAGATAACTCGGTGGAGGTGGTCCTCCGAGTTGCATTCTGGGAGAGGGTATTTATGGGACAGACGCCATGTTTTAGGGTTCATTTTCGTTCCACCTGCTGACCCTCCTGGCCGACAGGTATTTGCTAGGAGTACTACCTCGTGGTCCTCCGACCGGGAGGCCCACGTTGCTGCAGCGTGTGGGTGGGCCCATAAGCCTGTCTGGGGCCTACCACTGCGTCAGAGGAATGGTCCTGGGCTGTCTGTCCTACGAGAAGAAGCTGGACAACTGAGAAGATCCCAGGGGAGGACCTGTCATGGAAGGATCATGCAGAGTGCTGGTCTGGAGAGGGGCCTGGTGACTCAGTTGGAGGATGCATCCTAAAGTAATCCTACCGCATAGTACTGCCAGGTCGGCTTAAAGGTTCTAGTGCTGTGTTTGCTGTTCATCGTAAACCATTACATCCTGTGGCAGAGGATCGTATGGGTTTTATTCCAATCAAGTCTGTGGCAGAGACTTTTGTTCATGATACGTACTGGCTGCTAGGTTAGTGAGAGAAACCTATCCAGGCGGGCAAAGATTCAACTCTAAAAAGAGAGTACATTCATCTACAAGTTTTCAATTCCTAATACTACACTAAGAAAAGGTATTTGAACTTCCCTGCAACTCTCCTTCTACCTCTTTCCTGCTACTTCCTTCAGTTCATGTTTATTAAAGCATTGGAAAAGATACTCAAGTGTCCGATGCCTACATGGTCCGGTATTAAACTCAACGGGACCCTAGACCCGGTTCTGGTGAAATAGAGGTAACAAAGGTGACGGTAACAGCACGCTTTAAACCAGCAGCTCCACCAAGAGTTATTGCTACAGAAGTCTTGTCTTTGCGTATCTTTCTGAAGAATAAACAACTTTTCTTGAAGTATTTTACGAACTAAGGATTCTTCAATTTCTATTATGAAACTAATTCCTAACATTTTGGATGTATGGAGATGCGGCCCTGGATAAAGACAGACACACTTCTTCACACACTCCCTAGGAGAGATGACACAGACATATTTACATAAAGACTTTGACAAGTTGGAATGCTATTCATCCAGAAACACCCTTGAGATTGAAGAATGTAATAAAATCTAGTATTCTTCTATCACATTTTCTTTTGCTGGCCAAATTCCCATGGTTGTCAAGTCCTTTATTAGAGACACAGTCTGGTCAGGTCATTCTCTGGTGTTTTTAGTGATGAGGCGACACCTTAGCCTTTCAGGGCACACTCATTGGAGACTCTTGCCGACAGGGTTATAGCCTAAAAATGGCTACAGCGTGGTCTGATAACTCTGGGAGGGCGTATTATAACTTCCTCCTAGAATCGTGCTCCCAGCATGTCACAGATCGGGGTAAAGGGCCATTGACAGTGGCCCTTTAAAATGTGATCACTCTGTCCAATGACGGACTGATCACTGTGGTGATATAGCGATATTACAACAATCACTTATAAACAAACCAAAGCATGTCCAGTTCAGCTTCTCCCCTCTCCTCACACCGATTGGTACAGCATGTGAGGAGAGGAGGAAGCCGGTGCAGGAGTGCTGTGGGCTGGATCAGAAGTGCCCACAGTGCTGATCTGTGCCCATCCCTGGCTCATCCATCCACATTCATGCTCCATCCCTGGCTCATCCATCCTCATTCAGGCTCCATCCCTGGCTCATCCATCCTCATTCAGGCTCCATCCCTGGCTGGCTCATCCATCCTCATCAATGCTCCATCCCTGGCTCATCTATCCACATGCATGCTCAATCCCTGGCTCATCCATCCCCAACCATGCTCATCCATCCCCATCCATGGCTCATCCATGCTCATCCTTGGCTTATCCATGCCACATCAGTGATCATCCGTGTCACATCCATGCCACATCAGTGCTCATCTGTGCCACATCAGTGCTCATCCATGCCACACCAGTGATCATCCATGCCACATCAATGCCACATCAGTGCTCATCCATGCCACATAAGGGGAGCCCTCTCAGCACCTCAATCTCGCACCTGGTACTTGACACTCCTCCTTCTCCTCTTGTGTGTTCTGTGGCATTGAAAAGAATAGTGTCCCGCATAAAGCGGGCCTTAAGAGCAAAGGAAGACCCTCTTCTTCTCCTGGTACTCTGCTTTGAGTGCCCTGTCCACAATGCTATGCAGAGTATGCTACAGCAGGAACACAAGAGGGATAGTTTCACCAATGCATGCATGGTTAAATACAGTGCCTGGAGGGTCCCCTTAGTCTGCCTGCAAAGTGGCACATCTGTACCATGTATAGAACCTGCTGCAGCAAAACTAGCATATATATATATATATATATATATATATATATATATATATATATATATATTATAAAGAAAATGACATTTAAATAGATTTTCCCTGCAAGCTTTCCTTATTTTGTAAACAACGGCTTGGGAGCACTCAGAAGAAGATTAGAGATTTTTTGGATAAATTCTGATGTCTCTTTGGCAGACTTTGGATGGAAATAACACATTTTTGCACCACAGTGAGCAAGCCTTATGTGAAGAAGCCAAATTATAGCACACTCAGGCCAAAATTAATAATTTTTTAGATAAAATCTGTTGTCTCTTTTGCAGACTTTGGATAGAAGTAACAGGTGCTGAAAAATTGGGCTTTTGGTGTTGGTAGTGCCTTCACACCATAATCCTATAGAGGGACTCTTGAAAAAAAAAAATCATTTTTTTTCTTCGCAAAATATACAAAAACAATGTCCAACAATAACCTCAAAAGAGAAGTTTGAAAATAAATTTACAAAATGAATTTGGAAATTGCTTTATTCACTAATCATTCACTATTTACCATATTCACTATTCATTAGTCATCAATATACAGTACTCTTCTGTATTGGCAAGCTGCATGTTCATGTAGCCATCCACAGAGACCAGGTATCCCTTGCATTCCATAGCCAACTTCAGTTTCACCATTACTGTCTTACCAGTAAGGCCATTAAGGAATGGTATTCGGTTTAGTGACAAACTCATTCTGCCGCTGAAGTCGCCCGCTGATCTACAGACCAGTGAAAGGAAGAAAAAATTTCTCCGTGGAATGCTCTGAGAACACACTGCCAGAGAGAGCAGGAGATGTATAGAGGCACTCTTGATGAAAGCAAGAATTGGCTTCTCTGTAAAAAACTTAAACTACGTGCACCTATCGTGCAGAAAAATTATTCTTTGGGTGTTGGTGGTGCCTTCACACCATAACCCTATAGTGGTACTCTTGATGAAAGCAAGAATTGGCTGTTGTAAAAAAAAATTATTATATGCACCTGTCAAACAGGTGTGGCAAATGGGATCCTTGGGTGTTAATTGTGTACATGAAACCTATACCAAAAAATTACTTCAAGATAAAATCAACACCCACAAAGCTAGGCAGCGTAGACAGTCTTGCAGAGATTCCAGATCCCAAAAAACATTTAATCAGCCACATCAGCATTAGGGGCTTATCCAGGACTGATTTATTTTGACAAATGTCAGCCGGTCAATGGAGTCTGTGGGCAGACATGCTCTAATGTCACAAAACCTCCAGCAACACTGAATGCCCATTTGTTAAGCGTGCTGGATGCAGGGCAGCCCAGCAGCTTAATTGCATACTGGGCAAGTTCTGCCCAGTGATCTATTCTCATGACTAGGGATGAGCCGAACACCCCCCTGTTCGGTTCGCACCAGAACATGCGAACAGGAAAAAAGTTCGCTCGAACACGCGAACACCGTTAAAGTCTATGGGACACGAACATGAATAATCAAAAGTGCTAATTTTAAAGGCTTATATGCAAGTTATTGTCATAAAAAGTGTTTGGGGACCTGGGTCCTGCCCCAGGGGACATGGATCAATGCAAAAAAAAGTTTTAAAAACGGCCGTTTTTTCAGGAGCAGTGATTTTAATAATGCTTAAAGTCAAACAATAAAAGTGTAATATCCCTTTAAATTTCATACCTGGGGGGTGTCTATAGTATGCCTGTAAAGGGGCACATGTTTCCCGTGTTTAGAACAGTCTGACAGCAAAATGACATTTCGAAGGAAAAATTCCATTTAAAAACTACCCGCGGCTATTGCATTGCCGACAATACACATAGAAGTTCATTGATGAAAATGGCATGGGAATTCAACACAGGGAGACCCCGAACCAAAATTAAAAAAAAAAAAGACGTGGGGGTCCCCCTAAATTCCATACCAGGCCCTTCAGGTCTGGTATGGATTTTAAGGGGAACCCCGCGCCAAAAAAAAAAAAAAAACAGCGTGGGGTCCACCCAAAAATCCATACCAGACCCTTATCCGAGCACGCAACCTGGCAGGCCGCAGGAAAAGAGGGGAGACCACATGCCCTCAACATTGGGAGGGTGCTTTGGGGTAGCCCCCCAAAACACCTTGTCCCCATGTTGATGAGGACAAGGGCCTCATCCCCACAACCCTGGCCGGTGGTTGTGGGGGTCTGTGGGCGGGGGGCTTATCGGAATCTGGAAGCCCCCTTTAACAAGAGGACCCTCAGATCCCGCCCCCCCCTGTGTGAAATGGTAAGGGGGTATTTACCCCTACCATTTCACTAAAAAACTGTCAAAAATGTTAAAAATTACAAGAGACAGTTTTTGACAATTCCTTTATTTAAATGCTTTTTCTTTCTTCTATCTTCCTTCATCTTCTTCTGGTTCTTCTGGCTCTTCTGGTTCTTCCTCCGGCGTTCTCGTCCAGCATCTCCTCCGCGGCGTCTTCTTTTTTCTTCTCCTCGGGCCGCTCCGCACCCATGGCATGAGGGGAGGCTCCTGCTCTTCTCTTCATCTTCTTCTTCATCCTCTTCTTCATTTTCTTCTCCGGGCTGCTCCGCACCCATGCTGGCATGGAGGGAGGCTCCCGCTGTGTGACGGAGTCTCCTCGTCTGACGGTTCTTAAATAACAGGGGGCGGGACTTGATGGGACTTCCCTGTGACGTCACGGGGAATGCCACAGGGAGGTCCCGACATGTCCCGTGCGTCAGAGGGGGCGGGGTCACCGGGTGGCCCCGCCCCCCATTATTTAAGAACCGTCAGACGAGGAGACGCGTCACACAGCGGGAGCCTCCCTCCATGCCAGCATGGATGCGGAGCGGCCCGGAGAAGAAAATGAAGAAGAGAAGAAGGAAGAAGAGAAGAGGATGAAGAAGAAGAAGATGAAGAGAAGAGCGGGAGCCCCCCCCCATGCCATGGGTGTGGAGCGGCCCGAGGAGAAGAAGATAGAAGACGCCGCAGAGGAGATGCTGGACAAGAACGCCGGAGGAAGAACCAGAAGAGCCAGAAGAACCAGAAGAAGATGAAGGAAGATAGAAGAAAGAAAAAGCATTTAAATAAAGGCATTGTCAAAAACTGTCTCTTGTAATTTAACATTTTTGACAGTTTTTTTAGTGAAATGGTAGGGGTAAGTACCCCCTTACCATTTCACACAGGGGGGGGCAGGATCTGGGGGTCCTCTTGTTAAAGGGGGCTTCCAGATTCCGATAAGCCCCCCTCCCGCAGACCCCCACAACCACCGGCCAGGGTTGCGGGGATGAGGCCCTTGTCCTCATCAACATGGGGACAAGGTGTTTTGGGGGGCTACCCCAAAGCACCCTCCCAATGTTGAGGGCATGTGGCCTGGTACGGTTCAGGAGGGGGGGCCGCACTCTCGTCCCCCCCTCTTTTCCTGCGGCCTGCCAGGTTGCGTGCTCGGATAAGGGTCTGGTGTGGATTTTTGGGGGGACCCCACGCCGTTTTTTTTTTTTTTGGCGCGGGGTTCCCCTTAAAATCCATACCAGACCTGAAGGGTCTGGTATGGAATTTAGGGGGACTCCCACGTCATTTTTTTTTTAAAATTTTGGTTCGGGGTTTCCCTGTGTTGAATTCCCATGCCGTTTTTATCAATGAACTTCTATGTGTATTGTCGGCAATGCAATAGCCGCGGGTAGTTTTAAATGGAATTTTTCCTTCGAAATATAATTTTGCTGTCAGACTGTTCTAAACACGGGAAACATGCGCCCCTTTACAGGCATACTATAGACACCCCCCAGGTACCAAATTTAAAGGGATATTACACTTTTATTGTTTGACTTTAAGCATTATTAAAATCACTGCTCCTGAAAAAACGGCCGTTTTTAAAACTTTTTTTGCATTGATCCATGTCCCCTGGGCAGGACCCGGGTCCCCACTTTTTATGACAATAACTTGCATATAAGCCTTTAAAATTAGCACTTTTGATTTCTCCCATAGACTTTTAAAGGGTGTTCTGCAGCATTCGAATTTGCCACGAACACCCCAAATTGTTCGCTGTTCAGCAGGGGTTCTGTACTGATTTTTATGTGAAGTGCACTTATTTTGATCAACTTCAAGTATAGGTCCTACTGCCACACCATAATCCCCAACTTATTAAAATACTGCAGAACTACCCATCTACTGCAAATTATTCAGTATACTGAAGTGATCTCAAGAGAAATGGTCTGCAAACAGCCAATACTGTAAAAAGTCCCATGCATCTATAGCTACCCTATAGTTCAGCATTTGGAAGTCCATCTCGTCAGGCCCACTAACAGGTCATGCTCTATGGTTCTCTTCACCACATTACAGGTGAAACCATAAGTTCATACAAGGATCCACAAATGTAAAGAAGCCTGCAAGAACATGAGTTCGACTCGAACTCGAAGCTCATCCCTACTCATGACCCAGTAACCCAGTGGGTCATCTACTGAAAAGCTCTCCATGTCTGTTTTTGCCCCTAGATAATCTTTCACCATATGATGCAGATGCTGCTGATAGGATGAGGAAGCCCTGGGCATGGAGGACTAAACATTTTTTTTAATGCATCACTTAGGCCTCTCCCTTCTCCACCACTCCTCCTTTGACCAACAAAAGCCTCAAATCTACCTTTTCCATGAGACTGATCTCCCGGTTTGACCTCTGGCTTGTACTATTGACCCTGCTCTTGTCTGCTCCACTGTGTTTGATCTTGGCTTGGCTCACTGACTCTGCTCCTGTCTCACCATCTATGACCCTGGATTTCTCCAGTTCGGTTTCCTGAATCTCACATTGATTTACCGTGCATGACCCGGCGTGGCTCCTGGTTCTGTTTCCGGTTTATCCATCTGCCAAGTTCACCTGCCCTACAGTGCATCTTGTTTGTTCCTGCAACCTTCCGGTGATCAGCGTATCAAACCATGGCAACTGTCAAACCGTGCTTCTTTGGGCACTGCACTCCCTGTACCACTTCCAGGGGTGCACTGCACTTAGCCGCAAGGGGAGCCCTCTCAGCACTTCGGTCTCGCACCTGGTACTTGACACTCCTCCTCCTCCCCCTCCTCTTGTGTGTTCTGTGGCATTGAAAAGAATGGTGTCCTGCATAAAGCGGGCCTTAAGAGCAAAGGAAGTCCCTCTTCTTCTGCTGGTGCTCTGCTTTGAGTGCCCTGTCCACAATGCTATGCAGAGTATACTACAGCAGGAACAAAAGAGGGATAGTTTCACCAATGCATGCATTGTTACGGCTCACCATCCTTGTCACCTCCTCAAATGGTGACAGTACAGTGCATGCATCTTTTATCAGCAGCCATTGGCATCAGGAAAAAAAGCCGAGCTCCCCTGAGCCTGTCATTGTGCAATAATCACTCAGGTATTCGTTGATGGCCCTCTGCTGCATGTGCAGCCACTGAAGCATTGCCAAAGTTGAGTTCCACCTGGTGGGCATGTCAGAAATCAGGCAGTTTATGGGCAGGGGAAATTCACAATTAATTTCAGCCAGCCAAACACAGTGTATGACTGGCTGAAATGGTTATAGACTCCTTAGGCCTGCCTTATAAGATCTTTCAAACCTGGGTACCTGTTTAAGAAATGCTGCATCACCAAATTGAAGACATGTGCCAGGCATGGCACATGTGTCAACTCTCCATTGCAAAGGGCAGACAGAAGGTTAGTGCCATTATCGCACAGAACCACTTCTGGCTCCAGCTTCCATGGCGTGAACCACCTCTGGGCTGGTGTTTTTGCCAAGCTTGATCTGCTTGCAACAGAGATTGCAAATTTCAAAAGGGCGATCAGCTGTACATGTGCTAAAAAAGGCCCACACAGCTGAGCTGTGGGAAGTAGGCCGGGAGAAAACAGCTCCACAATCTGATGGAATAGGTTGGCTGCTCTCTATTGTTCCATGATGGCTGCCTCTGGAGGACATCCTGCCTCATCATCATTCCCTCCAGCCTCATCATCACTGGAGCCAACTTGGCAATACGCTGCGGCTGGGGGAACATGACTGCCAATTTGTTGTTTGTCAGTGTTCTCCTCTATGGTTAGCCATGCAAATGCTTTTCCCAAAACACTCCAGAGGTTAAATGAGTCCTTCACTCGGGAGGGCACATAATATAGGGGCTCGAGGTTACTACTCTTCGGTTCATGACAACTATTCTCGACTCCACTATATTTACTGTACTCCGATTCTCCTGGCTGATTCCTCTCATTAATCCATGTCTGCCCATGGTTGGACCACTATATTGTATCATTTCATACCTCACGCATAGGCCTCTCCCCACAAGCGGCATCCTGGTGCTTGAACGATACACTCCTTACAGATGCTGAAACCCTGAACCAAATTTCTGAGCTCATGGTGGAATATTTCCGTATTAATGATATTGATGAAATTTCTCCATCTATACGTTGGGCTGCCCATAAGGTGGTTATATGCGGTAATTTGATAGAAATAGCATGCACGAGGAAGAAGTAAAAGATACAAGAAATACACTTCCTTAAACAGGAGCTAGATAAAATATATAGTAAGCATAGTTCCTCTCACTCTCTGGATATCCTTAACCAAATAACAAGAAGATTGCACTAGATACTATACTATCCTTTCTGAGGAAACCGAAAAATCACTTAAATGGTCGAAGGCACGCTTCTTATTATATAGTAACTTGGCCTCATCAATGTTTTCAAAGAAGCTACATGTCAGGTCACCTGAGGCCTGGTGACAGATGCACACCACTGGGGTCAGGAGCACACCGCTAAGCTTGTGGTCCCTTTGACTGAGTGCTGCAGGTGGAGCTCTGGGTGGTTCAGGAATGCAGCTCCACCTGAGCACCGACACAGATCAAACAGGGAGCAAGAGCATAAGATTCCCCAGGGCAGGGAGTATAAGAGCCAGCAGGTTTTCACCAGAAGCTCTGATGGTGAGGATGGACTTCGCTGCAGCTGATTCCAGGTTGCAGCCCCCAGGGTCTCTCAGCTCGCACTCATGGCAGGCTCTGGTTGATGAAGAGGAAGCAGCAGTGCATGACTACAAGGAATAGTCAGAAGGACAAGCCAAGGGTCAGGGTAACAAACAGACAGGGATGGTCAGGAGAACATGCCAAAGGTCGTGGCTTCAAACACACAGGGGTGCCTAAACACAATATTGCTCGGACAAGGCTGGCTTGCAGCGCACGGTGTTAATAGTGTTTCCTGTTAGAGGCTTGGGTGGAGCCACGCTGAGAGAAGATTACTTAAACATGCAGTGTGAGAGAGAGCGGTCTCTAAGCTGATACACAGACCAGAGGTAAGCAGACAGACAGGGCATGAAACATTTCTGCAGATTCATGACACTACATCAGTCCCTCCAGCGACCACATGTGTACAAACTTAGGAATGCAGCAGGACAAATGGTTACACACCCCCAGTAGGTCCTACAGATTTTTTCGCACTCTTATAAGAAATTACTTTCTCCCCCTTCAGCCTTGCCTAGTCTGGCCTCTTTAGCCTGGTTGGAAAACCTAGCTCTCCCACATCTCTCTGAAGCAAAAATTCGCTCCCTGAACGCTCCGTACACGGTGGGAGAGATCACTAATATAATTGTTTCACTGAAAACCTCAAAAGCCCTGGGGCCGGATGTTTTTTTTCGGTCTTATACTTTAGGAAATTTGTTGGCCAACTTGCCCCCCCGTTTTGCCAAAATGTTTACCCATATTATCAATGGTCATCATATTCCGGATGATATGTTATTGGCTAAGATGTCACTCCTGCCAAAACCAAATAAAGATCATACCCTCCCTCAGAACTTCCGCCCAATCTCGGTTATAAACAACGACCTAAAGCTGTTTGACAGACTATTAGCTGATCGTTTGGCAAAAATTATTACATCCCTGATTTCCCCAGATCAAATGGGTTTTATTCCTTCCAGTCAAATAACAGATAACATTAGACAGGCCTGTAATGTTATTCAGGATCCTAGCCTGTATTCATGTCAGGTTATGATGATAAGCATTGATATACATAAGACTTTTGACAGTGTAGTCTGGCCTTACTTGGAGAGTATTCTTACTAAGTTTGGCTTCAGGGGCGAGTTTGTGCACAGCTTTTGGGCTCTATAAACACATCCATGCACCAGGATATGGCTGTCGGGATGCAGTTCTGATTATTTTGCTCTGGGACATGAGGCAAGGCAAGGCTGCCCCTCTCCCCATTGACCTTTGCCCTGGCAATAGAACCCCTGGCTAGATCTATCATCACAAACCCAGATATATGAGTGGATATGACAAAGGGAACAAACAATTTAAATTGAGCCTGTATGATGTATTGCTATTTTTTGACTAACCCAATGTTTGTTTTACCTTGCTTGGTGTCCACACTTAACACCTTTTATGACATTTCTGGTTTAGGAGTGAACCGCTCTAAATGCACTGCCATGCCAATCAATTTGCCTCCCTTGATGATCATGAGACTACGAGATAATTTTCACTTTACCTGGCGTGAGAGTTTGATGTTATATCTTGGCATCCGGTTGGCCCCTATACTGCCACAAATGTACCAGTCAAACTACCCCCCAGCCTTTCTCCAGGTTAAACAGTGGTTATGGAACTGGTCCTCCTATCATATTTCTTTCCTTGGTAGGATTCAAGCAGATGTCAATCATCCCCAAGCTATTGTTCTGTTTCAGGGCTCTTCCTCTCTAGGTCTCCCGTTCAGCATTGGAGGCAATACAAATGGAGGTTAACAGTTTTATATGGAACAACAAGAGACCTCTCCTTGGTAAGCTGCTCATGTTTAGATCTCAGTCTCTGGGGGGCCTTGAATTACCCAACCTATGGAAATACTTTTTGGCCACTAGATTGGTTCAGTTGGCCCAATGGCATGCTCCACCCACTTAGATACCATGGCTTGAGGGTATCTCAATTGCTCCTTACTACCTCCCGGGACTACTGTGGTCTAGATCTATTTCCTCTAAAGTTCTAGCCTCAAAGAATGTTGTGGTGAGCCAGTTGCCGTGGTCATTATACAGTTCTAAATTTAGCCTGATTTCTCCCCCCCCCCCCCCCCCACTTTCCACGTACCTAGGTGACTTGAAATTCTCACCTGCTGTTAACACTTCAAATGTGTTTGCACTATACCCCAGCTACATTACATAGAATGCATTCATTGGAGCCCAACACTTGCTTTAGAGGATGCATGGAAAGAGGGACACACCTCCACATATTCTGGAGTCATTAAACCCTTATGGCAACAGGCCTCATCTACTGTAGCCCGCATTACTGGGTCTCTCATTACACACACTTACCCTGCATTTTGCAGACTTACTGGAGGTTCCTCCCCCTAGTCAGAAATTAGCCCACACCCTATTCAGTGCTATACACTAGGCCATAGCCCTCAGTACCCTGGTCACAAGTAATGCATCGCATGGAGGCGATCAAAATAATGGAGAGGATACATCATACTGTACAATGTTGGACACCATGCACATCTTCTATCGCAAGTGGTTGCAATGTTCTTCCTTCTATTAAAGTATTACCAGGTCTATCGGACTATTGATTTGAGTGCCTTTGTTGTTTCTCTGGTACCTTTGAGAGTCCGTAATCAAACATTCTTTATAAGGCTGTTGTTTGCTTTAAACAATGTATTACAGTCTTTTTTTTTCTCCTTATATCTATTTAATAGGTTAATTTTATCTGGTATGTATGTAATCTTAATAAAAATAGTGTATACTATCCAAAAATAAACAAACAAACAATTACAGTGACCTCGCAGCAACAACTTTTTCTGTTACATAGTTACATAGTAGGTGAGGTTGAAAAAAAAAAAACACAAGTCCATCAAGTCCAACCTATGTGTATGATTATAAATCAGTATTACCTTGTATATCTCTGTATGTTGTGGTCGTTCAGGTGCTTATCTAATAGTTTTTTTAATCAAATCGATGCCCCCCCGCTGAGACCACCGCCTGTGGAAGGGAATATCCTGTGAGACACACAGTTCAAGTCAATATTCCAAAAATAAAGTTGCACTAAAATTGTGAAGAAACATATAAAAGAACAGCAACGCTGCAAGCAGACAGTCCACACAGAGATTAAAATAAAAAAAAAAAAAAAAAAAACAGTCCACAGTGCACTACTAATCGCCTGAATGGAGTGTGATTTCTAAAGGAGAACCTCCACCTTATAAATTGGCCGCTTACCAGCACTATGTGTCCTCCTATTACGGAAGGTCTATCCCGCTTGTGGCAATTATACCCATCCAAGGCCTTTATTCTTCCAGTGAAACCAAGTTGGAGAGCACCCGCCACTCAAGGGAGGACACAATCAGAAGAGGTTCCCAAAAAAAAAAAAGTGAAGGCTTCCATAGTGTAAAATCTTCAATAAAGGTTTTATGTAAAAAATGATTGCACTTACAAAGATAGTTTACCAGTAGATTGCTTTAAAAGAAAAAAAAAAAAAAAGCCTGGATTCTTTCCTAAATGTACATAATAACACCGGGTACTAACCTTTTTAGGTAAAGTTGATCCAGGGAAAATCCGAAAAAAGTCTCTCGGGGGATCAGGAAGGAATTTTTTCCCCTGCTGTAGCAAATTGGAGCATGCTTTGCTGGGGTTTTTCACCTTCCTCTGGATCAACTGTGGGTGAAGGATTGTGTATATGGGATTGTATTTGTTTTCTTGTTTTTTTTGGTTGAACCAGATGGACTTGCGTCTTTTTTCAACCTGACAAACTATATAACTATGTAGTTAAAATCATGGATAGAAAAGCCGGATGGCTCATACAGTGGGGACGGAAAGTATTCAGACCCCCTTAAATTTTTCACTCTTTGTTATATTGCAGTCATTTGCTAAAATCATTTAAGTTCTTTTTTTAGTTATTAATGTACACACAGCACCCCATATTGACAGAAAAACAGAGAATTGTTGACATTTTTGCAGATTTATTAAAAAAGAAAAGCTGAAATATTACATGGTCCTAAGTATTCAGACCCTTTGCTTTGACACTCATATAATTAACTCAGGTGCTGTCCATTTCTTCTGATGATCCTTGAGATGGTTCTGCACCTTCATTTGAGTCCAGCTGTGTTTGATTATACTGATTGAACTTGATTAGGAAAGCCACACACCTGTCTATATAAGACCTTACAGCTCACAGTGCATGTCAGAGCAAATGAGAATCATGAGGTCAAAAGGAACTGCCTGAAGAGCTCAGAGACAGAATTGTGGCAAGGCACAGATCTGGCCAAGGTTACAAAAAATTTCCGCTGCACTTAGGGTTCCTAAGAGCACAGTGGCCTCCAAAATCCTTAAATAGAAGACGTTTGGGGCGACCAGAACCCTTCCTAGAGCTGGCCGTCTGGCCAAACTAAGCTATCGGGGGAGAAGAGCCTTGGTGAGAGAGGTAAAGAAGAACCCAAAGATCACTGTGGCTGAGCTCCAGAGATGCAGTCGGGAGATTGGAGAAAGTCAACCATCACTGCAGCCCACCAGTCAGGGCTTTATGGCAGAGTGGCCCAACGGAAGCCTCTCCTCAGTGCAAGACACATGAAAGCCCACATGGAGTTTGCTAAAAAACAACTGAAGGACTCCAAGATGGTGAGAAATAAGATTCTCTGGTCTGATGAGACAAAGATAGAATTATAAGAGGTATAAAAGACTCATTGCTATATTAGATCAAAAGGGTGCTTCTACTAAATACTGAGCAAAGGGTCTGAATACTTAGGACCATGTATTTTTCTTTTTTAATAAATCTGCAAAAATGTCAACAATTCTGTATTTTTCTGTCAATATGAGGTGCTGTGTGTACATTAACGAGGGAAAAAAAATGAACTTAAAATGATTTTAGCAAATGGCTGCAATATAACAAAGAGTGAAACATTTAAGAGGGTCTGAATACTTTCCATCCCCGCTGTATGTAGCAGCTTGTCCTTTCTGGGGCCTGCGCAAATGCAGTGACACCACAGTCAGAAAAACTTTGGCTGCCAATTTCAAAAAAAAAGCAGGCATGGGGGAAAAAAAAAAAAAAAAAAAAAAAAAAAAAAAACACACACAACACACAGCAACCAGAAAAAAAAAAAAAAGGTATACAGCACTAAATGTTATGTAATGCTGTGTTAAACACTGCACTACACTAATGCCCTGTACACACGATCGGACATTCCGACAACAAAATCCATGGATTTTTTCTGACGGATGTTGGCTCAAACTTGTTTTGTCTACATGTGACCGAACGCCAAGAACGCAGTCACGTACACCACGTACGACGAGACTATAAAAGGGCAGTTCAGAACCAAGCGCAGCACCCTTTGGGCTCTATTTGCTAATCTCGTGTTAGTAAAAGTTTGGTGAGAGACAATTCGCACTTTTTCAGACTTGTGGTTTTCAGATCGTTTTCTACTGTTCAGTTTGTGCTTGTGGGTTTGTATCTGGTCTTCAGTGCATGCAGCGAGTTACCCTTGACTTTGTCATTGTGTTCTTGTTTGTTCGTTACTGATTTTCAGGTCGCTCTTCACAGGCCTTGCTGTTCTTCAGTGCGTTCTGTTACTTTGTTCTGAGCAGCCAACCGTTTTCTAGCCATGTTGCGTGTACGTACTCCTCGTAGAGTTCGTGCTGTGCGGGGGCTTGGTGTTGGGGTCCTTACTTTGACACAAGCCCAGTCCATGAACAGGGTGAGGAGGAGTTCATGGACCAAGAACTGGTTGCTCCAGCGTGACCAGTTCTGTCACATGCCTTTGCTCCGTGAGAATAATCCTGACGATTTCAGGAACTTTCTCTGGATGACGGGCCCCGTATTTCATAGTTTGTTAGCTTTGCTGACCCCCTATATCAACAGGCAGGATACCTGCATGAGGCAAGCCATCACTCTGGAGCAGAGGCTCGTCACCACCCTGCGGTACTTGGCAATGGGGAGAAGCCTGCAGGACCTCAAGTTCTCGACAGGCATCTCCCCCCAGGCTCTGGGGATCATTACCCTGGAGACCTGTTCTGCTATCATTCAGGTCCTGCAGAAGGAGTATATTAAGGTAAGATTTATCCTTTAACATCACATTTTATTGTATTTAATGTTTGATAATATATTGTATTTCTTTCCTCATTCTCTAATTACCATGATTGTAATATGCTGTGAATGTCCCCTTTGTCCTCATGCATGCTGTATTTTTTTATCTATTTTTTTTTGTCCTTCATACATATTTGCCTTCACTTACCTCCCCAGCATGCTCTCCTGGCCCTATATTCACCTAGTGTAGTCACTTAACAATGTATTTTGTCAGCTTCATAGTAGTGGTTTACTGTAAATACCCCCTAAAATGTTTAAAATTGTGATTTTTGCTTTAGATTCAGGCAGAGTGCCAGAGTTTTTTTTTTTTTTTTTAGGTTCCAAAATCATTTGGAACCCTCCCTCCCCCCAACTGCTAACTCAGCTGATACCAATCCTCTATCTGCTGACTTTGCCAAACCTATACCCACCTCTTTTGTGGTCAGATTTATGGATGAATTCCCCAAAGCATGTAGTACAAGGGCCTGCCTAAATACTTTCAAATGGTACTTTAAGTTTCTGTATCCTATTATTATCTTGATAGGTAATAGCAGAATGTAAAAATGTGCTAAAAATGTGTACACTGTGTATTTTTCTCTTTGTATTATGACACTTCTTACCTGTCCAGTGGGCTGCCAATAGTGTAAGTAAGGAGGGGCTGGCTAAAGTAATACACATTATTTAGGCATTCATCACTCAATGAAGTGGAGAGGGTTACCTGTCCAAAACATTTCCCCCGCCCCATAAAATTTACCAAATGGCCCATGAGAGGGGGAGGGGGATCTGATAGGTGGACCTTATACTTTTGTCTTTAAATACTCCCTAAAATAAATATAATACCGATGTTGGCCAAGAATGTGTGTGTCTGATCTGCTTTCCATGTTTATGTGCAAAATGATTAATTTTTATTTCTTGTTTGACTCCCCCGTTTTCTTCCAACCCACAGGAATGGCAGACTGTGGTCTCCCACTTTGCCCAGCAGTGGGACTTTCCTAACTGCGGAGGGGCAATTGATGGGAAACACGTCCACATCGTCCCACCACCCAACTCGGGGTCATACTATTACAACTACAAGGGGTTCAATAGTATTGTGATGTTGGCGGTGGTGTCGGCTACTTATGAGTTCCTGTATGGACGTGGGGAAGAATTGCCGGATGTCGGATGGTGGAGTCATCACCCAGATGGAGTTCTACAGGCGTCTCCAGAATGGCAACTTAGGCTTGCCACCTCCAGAAGACAATGCGGAAGGACTCCTATTCGTCTTTGTTGCGGATGAAGCGTTTGCCCTGGGGGACCATCTTATGCGGCCATTCCCTATGAGGACCCTCATCCCGGACCAGAGAGTTTTTAATTACCGGCTGGCCAGAGCCAGAAGAGTGGCGGAGAACACATTTGGAATAATGGCCAGCTGGTTCCGCCTATTTCTTCCACCCATACACATGGCAGAGGATAAACTGAATCACATCATCCTGGCTTGCTGTGTTCTCCACAACTTTTTAAGGAGAAATTCTGTGAACTATGCTGGCTCAGTTGGGCCTGAATCCGGAATTAATCTCAATGAACCAATGACGGTGCTTGAAACTGACCGTCCTGGCTTGCCCCCCTGAGTGCCCGTGAGATCCGTCTAAGATACATGGAATACTTTGCGGGTAGGGGGCCATCAATATGCCAGACAATGTCTGAGACATTTTTGAAATTAAAAAAAAAAAAAATTTAACTACTAAAATATTTGCTGACATTTACTGCTTGTGTTTCTTTTAGCTGACCCTGACTGAAATTTTGGGAGTCCTGAAAATGGGGTGATTGTGTAACATTAGAAAGCACTGTTGGGTGTTATTTACTAAAGGCAAAGACATTTTGCACTACAAGTGCACTTGAGACTGCACTTGTAGTGCAAAGTGGATTTGCCCTTAGGACATAACCTCCATTGTCACTGAAAACTCCAGTTTTACCACACAAAAAGTTTAGGAGCATTGAAAGAAGAAGCCACATATGTTGATTATCCATCTTTTTAATACAAGCACAATCACATGTGCATTTATGAAAGGTTTTTAAAGCAAACCAACATGTTTGTTGTATAACAATTTTTTTGGTCACATTAAAAGTAGAAATGTCCATTTAACCATCTCAATACTGGGCACTTTCACCCCCTTCCTTCCCAGACCAATTTTCAGCTTTCAGTGCTCTCTCACTTTGAATGACAATTACTCATGCTACACTGTACCCAAATGAAATTTTTATCATTTTGTTCATACAAATACAGCTTTCTTTTGGTGGTATTTATTCACCACTTCATTTTTTATTTTTTGTGATATAAGCGAAAAAAGAGCGAATATTTTGAAAAAAAAAAACATTTTCTACTTTCTCTTGTAAAAGAAACCAAAAAAATTAAATTTTGTCGAAAATTTAGGCAAAAATGTATTCTACCACATGTCTTTGGTAAAAAAAAAATCCTGATAATTGTATGATCATTGGTTTGTGTGAAAGTTATAGAGTCTACAAGCCATGCTACGCATTATTGAAAATGTATCAATCCTAAAGCACTGATGGCCTAATGCACTGATCTCATTTCTTGAGGCCCTAAAATGTCAGGACAGTACAATAACCCCCCAAAAGACCCCTTTTTGGAAAGAAGACAGTCTGAGGTATTTAGTAAGAGGCATAGTGAATTTTTTGAAGTTGAAATTTTTTCCCCACAATGCTTTGGAAAATTAAGAAATCTAGATTTTTTTTTTCTTCACTAAATTGTCATATTTACAAGTTATTTCTCGCACACGGTGCAGGCATAATTGCAATTACACCCCAAAATACATTCTGCTATTCGTCCTGAGTATGGCGATACCCCATGTATGAGACTTTTCCACAGCCTGGCCACATACAGAGGCCCAACATCCATATAGCACCATCAGGCGTTCTAAAGGCATAAATTACACATTTCATTTCCTGAGTACCTATCACATTTTTGAAGGCCCTGGAGCACCAGGACAATGGAATTACCCACAAAATGACCCCATTTTGGAAAGAAAACAACCCAATGTATATTCTATGAGACATAATGAGTCTTTTGAACATGTCATTTCTTTCCACAAGTTTTTGGAAAATGTGGAAAGAAAATGAAAACCTATTTTTTTCTCACAAAGTTGTCAATTTAGAAGATCTTTCTAACACATAGCATGTACATAGCCAAAATGACACCCCAAAATACATTCTGCTACTCGTCCTGAGTATGGCGATACCCCATGTGTGAGACTTTTCCACAGCCTGGCCACATACAGAGGCCCAACATCCATATAGCACCATCAGACGTTCTAAAGGCATAAATTACACATTTCATTTCCTGAGTACCCATCACATTTTTGAAGGCCCTGGGGCAACAGGACAATGGAATTACCCACAAAATGACCCCATTTTGGAAAGAAAACAACCCAATGTATATTCTATGAGGCATAATGAGTCTTTTGAACATGTCATTTCTTTCCACAAGTTTTTGGAAAATGTGGAAAGAAAATGAAAACCTATTTTTTTTCTCACAAAGTTGTCAATTTAGAAGATCTTTCTTACACATAGCATGTACATGAGACTTTTCCACTACCTGGCCACATACAGAGGCCCAACATGCAAGTAGCACCTCCAGGCTTCTAACACATAGCCTGTACACACCAAGAATTACACCCCAAAATACATTCTGCTGAGCAAAAGGTAAAAAAAAAAGCTCACCTGTGGTTTTAGCAGGCAGGAATAACGTTCCAGAGCAGCCAAAGCATTTGTCCAGACAGCCAAAGGAAATGTCCAGGATTTGTCCAGGCAGGTAAGACCTGAGGACAGGGGTAGAGGCTTCTTCCCACCCAAATCTCTACGAAGCCTCCGAGTCTCCAGTCCCTAATCCGAGAAAACTAAAAACCCGGAGAAAAAATGTTTTCTCCACTCGGAAAACCTTTTCTTGAGCCCCTCACATATGTGAGACCCCTGTGCTGTACAGTGGCAGGGCAAATGATCAGTTCAGGAGGCAGGCAAAAATCATGGTCATTTAACAGTCTGGGTCAATTCACGTTGAAGGCAGAAAGATGTTTGGCAGAGGCATAGTCGTTAACAGTCTGGGTCATTCACAGAAATGGCAGATAGTGGAAAAAAATCATCTTCACTGTACTAGTAGTGTAGTGAAGTATGATAGCTCCAATAGCACGTTCCAATACAGGGACCTGGCTGGGAGGGACATTGGGGACAGTAGTATCGGGTGTCACGGCGAATTCCTCTACTTGCACATACACAACATTTTTTTGGGGGTTTGCGACCTGTTTGGGTAAGAGGGAGGATTTCGGGAAAGTGCCTTTCATGGAGTCTGGCTAACGAATCAGAGCGAATTAGTTGAGGGGCTTGGCCTTGGGGATAGAGAAGGGCTGTGACAACGTCTTCTTGGAATTTTAGATAGGGTAGGGAACTTTGGTTGCACTTAGAAAAAATGATATAGGAATTAAATAGGGCAAGTTGCATCAAATAAATGGTGACTTTCTTGTACCAAAATAGTGATCTCCTGGTGGCCAAGTAGGGGTGCATCATCTGGTCGTTCATATCCACCACCCCCCCATGTATAGGTTGTACTCATGCACACATTTTGGCTTCTGTATGGGGCCTCCTCTTCTCTGAAGTTCCACCAAGGTGTCGTCATGTATTGTTGAAAGGATGTAGACATCTCTTTTTTTATCTCTCCACTTCACCGCTAGTACTTCTTCAGTTCGCATACTGGCCATTTCACCCTGCTTCAATTTCTTGGCGACCAATCTTTGTGGGAAGCCTTTGCGGTTGGTCCGTGCTGTCCCACAGGCCACAGTGTTCTTTAGGTACAAATGGCGGAAAAGTGGGAGACTAGTGTAGAAATTGTCTACGTAAAGGTGGTAACTTTTCCCAAGTAATGGTTGGATCAGCTGCCAGACAATTTTGCCACTTGTTCCCATGTAGGTAGGGCATCCAGGGGGGTTTAGCTGTCTGTCTTTTCTCTCATAAATGATAAAATCATATGTGTAACCCGTGGCCCTGTCACACACCTTATAAAATTTTACCCCACGTCTGGCTCTTTTACTGGGGAGATATTGTTTTATTCCCAGTCTTCCGGTGAAGTGCACCAGGGATTCATCCACACATGTTTCTATCAGGGGTAAACATCTCCTTGAAGCTGGCGCAAAAAAAATTGATTAGGGGCCGAATTTTGAATAACTTATCGTAACTGGGATGATTTAGAGGGAGGCATTGGGCATTGTTATTGAAGTGTAAAAATCTCATGATCATCTCATAACGGGTTCTGGGCATCAATGACAAATAGATCGGCATGTGGTGGATAGGTTGGGTAGACCAGTAGGAATGGAGTTCATTTTTTTTTTGTCAGCCCCATGTTGAGGGTTAGGCCAAGGAAAATTTTAAATTCTTCTACGGTGAGGGGTTTCCAAACAAAAGGACGGGCATATGAGGAACTGGGATTGTTGGCTATATGTTGGCTGGCGTATAGATTACATTGCTCCACAATGTAGGTTAGGAGATCATTGGTAAAAAATAAATGAAAATAATAAAGTGGGGTTACATTTTCCGTCTGCATCTGAGGGCCTGGCTGGGCTGTGAAAAGGGGTATTACAGGTTCTACTGATGTATCGGGCAGCCATGTTGGATACAGTAGAACATCTGGGAGGCTAGTATGGGCACTGCCTCGTTGATGGGATCCGTTGCTAGCATCTGGCCTATCTTCTAGGAAGGTTGCAGAACTGCTGGTTAATGCCTGCCTATCCCGGAGTGCTGTGCTGCTGGTGGATGCCTGCTGGTGGATGCCCTGGAGTGCTGCGCTACTGGTGGATGCCTGCATATCATCCTGGAGTGCTGGGCTGCTGGTGGATGCCTGCATATCATCCTGGAGTGCTGGGCTGCTGGTGGATGCCTGCTGGTGGATGCCCTGGAGTGCTGCGCTGCTGGTGAATGCCTCCTCCTGCTCATTTCTCCTGATTCTCCTTGTTAGGATTCTATCTTCCTCTGTTTCCAACTCGGAGCCACTGCTTTCCACTGGCTCATAGTCGCTATCCGAGTCTGACGGAGAGAATTCCCCGCTACCCTCGTCCGACATACTCTGGAGTATTTGGAGAGCCTCCTCTGCGCTGTAAGCCCTTTAATGTCATGTTGGCGGGCAGATATGTCAGATGGCAGGCGGCAGATGTGCCAGATGGTGGGTGGCTAGATGTGCCTGATGTTGGCGGGCAGATGTGCCTGATCGTGGGCAGATGGCGGGTGGCAGATGTGCCTGATGGCGGGCGGGCAGATGTGCCTGATGATGGTGGGCGGCTGATGTGTCAGCTGTTGACGGGCTAATGTGTCAGCTGTTGACGGGCTAATGTGTCAGCTGTTGACGGGCTAATGTGTCAGCTGTTGACGGGCTAATGTGTCAGCTGTTGACGGGCTAATGTGTCAGCTGTTGACGGGCTGATGTGTCAGCTGTTGACGGGCTGATGTGTCAGCTGTTGACGGGCTGATGTGTCAGCTGTTGACGGGCTGATGTGTCAGCTGTTGACGGGCTGATGTGTCAGCTGTTGACGGGCTGATGTGTCAGCTGTTGACGGGCTGATGTGTCAGCTGTTGACGGGCTGATGTGTCAGCTGATGACGGGCTGATGTGTCAGCTGATGACGGGCTGATGTGTCAGCTGATGACGGGCTGATGTGTTAGCTGTTGACGGTGTCAGATGGCAGGCGGCAGATGTGCCTGATGGCGGGCGGGCAGATGTGCCTGATGATGGTGGGCGGCTGATGTGTCAGCTGTTGATGGGCTAATGTGTCAGCTGATGACGGGCTAATGTGTCAGCTGATGACGGGCTAATGTGTCAGCTGATGACGGGCTAATGTGTCAGCTGATGACGGGCTAATGTGTCAGCTGATGACGGGCTAATGTGTCAGCTGATGACGGGCTAATGTGTCAGCTGATGACGGGCTAATGTGTCAGCTGATGACGGGCTAATGTGGCAGCTGATGATGGGCTAATGTGGCAGCTGATGACGGTGTCAGATGGCGGGCGGCAGATGTGCTTGATGGCGGGCGGCAGATGTGCCTGATGACTGGCGGGCAAATGTGCCTGATGACTGGCGGGCAAATGTGCCTGATGACTGGCGGGCAAATGTGCCTGATGACTGGCGGGCAAATGTGCCTGATGACTGGCGGGCAAATGTGCCTGATGACTGGCGGGCAAATGTGCCCGCTGTTGGCGGGCAGATGTTCACTGACAGGTGTTTTCACTGTTTTGGGGACACTGTTTTGGGGACACTAGCTGGGTGATCAGTGGGTAAACAGCAGACAAACAGCTTTATTACTCACTGATCTCCTGGCTGCAGCACAGATCTCTCTTCCTCTCCTCACTGACAGGCTCTGTGTGAGGAGAGGAAGAGATGAGAGCAGTTACTACGCTATTTACATTACATGACGACTGATTGGACACAGTCGTCATGTGATCAGGAGGGCCAATCACAGGGCCCTCCTGTGTTGTGCTGTCTCTGGGGGACACAGGCAGATCGGGATTGCGCCGCTGCGTGGGCATGTGGTGGTGCGATCTCCTGTCAACTGCCACCCCCTCCCTCTTGTTTACTATACGATGGCTGTGATTACACACAGCCATCGTGCGGATCAGGAGGGCAAATCACATTGCCCTCCTGCCGCTCTGAGATGCGGCGTGTCCGAGTGACGAGCTCGCCCGCGTGATCCCGCTCCTTCTGAAGGACGTTCGGGAATGTCCAGTCAGAAGGAGGGAGCTCCCACCCGGCCGTATATGTGCAGTGGCCGGGTGGGAAGTGGTTAAGGTAAAACAGGCATGTTTAAAACCAACAAGAATTACACAAATCTGGAACTTACAAAGTTCAACTTTGTTTGATATTGCCTTCAATTTCTGACATGAGTATTTATAAACTGTGTTTGATATTGCGTTCAGCAGATGGGGTGAAGTCACCCCTGGAAAAGCCAAATTTTGAAGATGCACACAAATTGCCGAATGTCAACATGTGCTAGCTGCCATCACGGGGGATCAAGGGACGTGTTTTGGGGGTGCAACCCCTACCTCTCAGCTACTTTATTATTGAGGAAGGGGTTGCACCCCCAAAAGGCATACATTGACCTCCCATGATGGCAGATAGCACACGTTGACACACTGTGTGCATCTTCAAAATTTGGCTTTTCGAGAATATGTCAAAAAATGAGAAAATATTTTCTGTAAAAAAAGCACAACTAAGTAAGGGATTTCGAGGGGTTTTAAACTCTCCCTAAAACATCAGTGATGTTCTTCATTTTGTTTTGAACATCATTGATGTTTTGCAAGTCCCTATTACACCCCATGATCTCCCGATCAGGATCTGGGCACTTTCACTGGTGAAATTACCTTGATCCACAACATCACGATCACCTAAAAATATAGAAAAAAAACCACCATGTATTATAAATATGCCGGCATCCATCTCTTACCTGAGCCTGTGGTCGCAGACACTCACCTGTTGTGGTGACTAGTTCCACCACGTCTTCCTCCTCCTCCTCCTGTTGGCTTTGGGGGATTTCCACTTCCTCATGAGGTGGGGGTCTGTTATCTCCTCTGATGAGTGGTGTCCTCTGAGTCTTTTCTCCCCAATGTAAAAAAAATAGGTATACTTAGCACACAGATATTTGATGGCAGAAACAGTAATATGAAACTTGCTTGGAAGTGGGGTACAATTGTCTGTTTTGGCAGAGTTCCAAGATGAAGAAATATTTATTTACTTTGTCAAGCTTGAATACTTACCTGTTTTGTACAAGCTTCACAGATAGAGTCATCCCTATAGTATCCACTGGAGCACCTGTGTGGGGCCCCCTAATAAAAAGGGTGTTCTTGTGTTCCACACTAGTGCTCCTGTGTCCAGATGTGTAAACAGCTGCTGAGTGTCCTCTCCTTACACAGAATCTAGTTTGCATTTCATTCTAGTTCCAAACCCATCCAGACACCAAAATTTATTTAACAGAAGTATGCCTGAAAAAATGTATTGAACTGCATGTGGACAAAACATGGTGTTTTATTGGCCGAACGAACGAACAATGTTTCCTACGAATGATTAATGTGTCCATGAACATGAAAGTTGCCATTTTAAACTGTACAACAGTAAAGAAAAAGCACATGGAGCAGCACGAACGTAATAAAAATAAAGAATAGGAACACAGGACAACTACTTACTTTTTTGCAGCACTCTCCTGATCCTTCTATACTGATAGTGCTCCCTTAATTTGAGGTCCGACCACAGCTTCCTCAGTTGATCCTTGGATCGGCGTACCCCAAAATTCTTCTGCAGACTCTTCACAACTTTCGCCATGATCTTGGCCTTTCTGACATTGGGGTTGGGGTAAGGTCCATACTTCCCGTCATAGTCGGCCCTCTTCAGGATGTCCACCATCTCCAACATCTTCCCAAAGGACATATTCGATGCCTTAAATCATCTCCTCTGGGATCGGGACGTTTCTAGCACTGGGCTTTCCTCCTCCTCATTGCTGTAATTAACACTCACCTGCTCTGTCTCCACCATGTGCTCTTCCCCCACTGCGCCGAACGAGAAGGGGCAGGGAATAGACTAGAAAGAATGTCAGGGACGAGTGGAGTTTCACGCATGCACAGTGTATATAAAGCGTAACACGCGTGCGTAGTACGTATGATCTGTCAGCGGAGGAAGGAGTATTGGAAGCACCGATCGTGATAACGAAGGTAAACTTTAAACTTGGGCCTATACGGATTCTCGATTGAGGCCTATATTGGGACAAGATTAGGAGACTTTAGCATGACATTAGGGTTTGTCTTGTGTATTGCAGATAAAATGGATGGCTTCAATGATCACAACTTCCTCCCCCTGTTCATAGACAAGTACAGGGAGCTGCCCTGTCTGTGGCAGATCAAACATCCTCATTATAATCATAAACAAAAGAGGCAGGCAGCGCTGGAGAAACTGCTGGAGTTGGTGAATCCGGTGGTCCCCACGGCAACATCCCCTATTTAAAAATCAAAATTGGTGGCCTGAGGAGCACTTATCTGACGGAGCGCAAGAAGGTCACAGATTCCCAGAGGTCCGGAGCTGCAGCAGATGACGTTTATGTCCCCAGGCTGTGGTACTATGAGGGACTTCGTTTTCTGTCAGACCAGACTGAAGTCAGGGAATCCCTCTCAACCCTTCCTTCCACCCTATCTTCCACCCCAGCTGAGGCTTCCGATGTCCAACCTGGGACTTCCAGCCAGGAAGAAGTGGAGAAGCCCAGCTGGAGCCAGGTATAGCATTCTTCTACAGATTTCTGGTCAAATAAATGATGTTTACCAGATGTTGTTATTGATCACCAATTGCTGATTTAATAAAGTGTTTTACATATCAATAGACAGTAGTGGGCAAAATAATTGGGACAAGAATGAAAAATGCTGGGCTCAGAATAATAGTCTGTTATATTTCTTAACATTCAATTGGCAACAGTCATGAGATGAAAATTGTGTGTGATTGATGAAGAAAAAACTAAAACTATTTTTCATACAAAGGAAGACCTCAGCCAGGAAGAGGCTGTGGAATGTGGCACACAGGAGGAGGCTGTGGAATGTGGCAGCCAGGAGGAGACGGGGGTTAGTGGCAGCCAGGAGGAGGTGGGGCCCAGTGGCAGCCAGGAGAAGGCCGGGCCCAGTAGGAGCCTGACAGGATCACAGGTCCCTCCCCTCCGCCTTCAAAACAAAAGACCCAGGAAGGGGAGTAACGTGGAGGATTCAGCACTCAGACTGATTCAGAAGGCTTCTGTGTCCCTCAGAGCCTTCCCCACTCGTGAAGATGCCTTTGCCTGCATGGCTGCCACAAAACTGAAGGACATGCAGGAGGGCCAACGCCTCATGTGTGAGGACATTCTTTATAAAACACTAACTAAGGGGGTGAGAAATCACACCCAATACCCACCTGTGTGAGTTGGACCATCCTCCTCCTACAACTCCACCACCACAGACACAGCGTGGAAGGAAGCGTGGAAGGAAGACCAGAGAGTGATGACCTGGATTCAGTCTGGTTTGACAAAAGATGCAGGCTCTTGTATGACCACAGCCTGGGGACACAGATGTCATTTGCTGCTGTTCATGATCTCTTGGACTTCTGGACCAGATTGTACTCCCTTAGATAAGGACTCCTCAGGCCACCAATTTTTCTGTAAAATAATTGATGTGTGCCCTGGGGGCCAAAGGCTTCACCAATTTCTGCTGTTTCTCCAGCGTTGCCTCCCTCTTTCTTTGGTTAGGACCCCTTAAAGGAATTTTTCTTCAATTATACTTGCCTATGTGTGTTTTCCTTCAAAAAGGACAGTTTGTTCGTGAGGCGGCAGGAACATTTCAAAAATACAATGGGAAATTAACAAGAGACACCAAACAATCTCCTTGAGATTAAATAATACAAGATAATAATGGTGTTGTGGTAACTTGACACACATAAACACACCCCAAAATATTCTGGAGTAAATAAATAAAACACAAGATCAGGCTTTAAAAAAAAATTCCTACAAAACAAAAATTTATCTAAAAAGGTCACAAAAAAGATTGTTTAGGTAGATGTGACAAATAAAAATATTATATTGATGAAATTACGAAAAATAACGAAAGAAGTTTGTGTGAATATGAGCAGCAAAACAAATTCATTCTTCTAGCATTATAAAGAAGAAAGAGAGTGTGCTGCATTAAACAATTTAAAACATTGCAGCGTGACGAAAGTGCTATATCCATTCCGAACGCTAATTTTACCAGACCGAGCAGTTCCGTCTCGGGATGTCTTCTGAGCTTGTGTGGCACTCTGTGCGTCGGAATTGTCGCGATCGTATTTTGTTGTCAGAAAATTTTATAGCCTGCTCTCAAACTTTGTGTGTGTCGGAAAATCCAATGGAAAACATCCGATGGAGCCCACACACGGTCGGAATTTCCGACAACAAACTCCGATCGCACATTTTCCGTCGGAAAATCTGACCGTGTGTACAGGGCATAATAGTACACCAACACTGCACTGAAACTACACTATACTTACATTATACTGACACACTATAGTCACACTACACTATACTCACACTATACTCAGACTACACTTACACTACACTGGCACTCTGCACTCAGAGTCACAATAACACACTAACTCTCTAGTAGCAAACAGAGCCCTGCTCTATCTCCCTTCCAGCAACACACTGCAAAGGGTTCCTGTGGGAATTAATCATCAGTGTGGGGTGGGACTATGAGCACTAAGCCATAATTGGGCAAAGTCATCATGACCAGTCAGGTGCATTGCTTCATCCAATTTGGGCCCTAGAATGCACTGTGCAGCGCACAGTGCATTGTTGGGCGCTCGGCGGGTGCTGAATGGAGAGAACAGGTGATGTTTGAGCCAAACTTTTGCTCAGCTCAAACTGTTCGTCCAACTCTATTGATTGGTAACACTAATGCCACGTACACACAGTTGGAATTTCCAACAAATGTTCGATGTGAGCTTGTTGCCAGAAATTCCGACCGTGTGTAGGCTCCATCGGACATTTGAGAGCTGGCCGATCGTGTGTACACAATTCCAATGCACACAATTCCACACATGCTCGGAATCAAGCAGAAGAGCAGCACTGGCTATTAAACTTCATTTTTCTCGGCTCGTCATACGTGTTGTATGTCACTGCGTTCTTGACATTCGGAATTTCCGACAACATTTGAGCGACCGTGTGTATGCAAGAGAAGTTTGAGCCAACAACCGTCGAAAATAAATCCAGCATTTTGTTGTCGGAAAGTCCAATCGTGTGTACGCTGCATAATTGCTAATCAGCCAATCTCATGGCAGCATCTCAATGCATTTAGGCATCTAGACATGCCGAAGTTCAGACTGAGCATCAGAATGAGGAAGAAAGGGGATTTAAGGGGCTTTGAACATGGCATGGTTGTTGGTGCCAGATGGGCTGGTCTGAGTGTTTCCAAAACTGCTGATCTACTGGGATTTTCATGCACAACCATCTCTAGGGTTTACAGAGAATGGTCTGTAAAAGAAAAAATATCCAGTGAGCCAGAGTTGTGTGGACGAAGATGCCTTGTTGATGTCAGAGGTCAGAGTAGAATAGGCATCACTGGTGATGATAGAAAGGCCAAAGTAACTCAAATAACCACCCTTTACAACCAAGGTATGCAGAACACCATCTGTGAATTCACAACACATCGAACCTTGAAGCAGATGGGCTACAGGAGTAGAATACCACACTGACTGCCACTCCTCTCAGCTAACAACAGGACACTGAGGCTATAATTCACACAGGCTCACCAATATCTGACAATAGAAGTTTGGAAAAACGTTGCCTTGTCTGATGAGTCTTGATTTCTGCTGCGACATTCAGATAGTAGGGTCAGAATTTGGCATAAACAACATGAAAGCATAGATCCATCCTGCTTTGTATCAATGATTCAGGCTGGTGGAGGTGGTGTAATGGTGTGAGGGATGTTTTCTTTGCACACTTTGGGCCCCTTAGTACCAATTGGGCTTCGTTTAAATGCCACCTGGGTATTGTTGCTGACCATGTCCATCTCTTTATGACTACATGTCTTCTGATGGCTACTTTCAGCAGAATAATGCACCTTGTCACAAAGCTCAAATCATCTCAAACTGGTTTCTTGAACATGGCAATGAGTTCACTGTACTCCAATGGCCTCCACCGGAATGGAAGGTTCGCACCATGGATGTGCAGCTGACAAATCTGCAGCAACTGCGTAATGCTGTCATGTCAATATGAACCAAGGTGTTTTCAACACCTTGTTGAATCTATGCCATGAAGAATTAATGCAGACTTAAAGGCAAAAGGGGGTCCAACCCGGTACTAGCAAGGTGTACCAAATAAAGTAGTCGGTAAGTGTATATGTATGGGCCCACGGCTGCTGAGTCATTATGAGAAGAGCTTTGTGATATCCTCTTGTCTATTTTGCTCTCTCAGTGTAATCATTACAGCTGGCTGGGGTTTCTTAGTCCCCACATGAAGACTACTGAGATTTTCGCTCTATATGCTTTATCTGTTCCATCTCTTTCTCTATATTTTTTAGCTGCTTGTGTTAGCCGCTCTACATTTAATTTGCCCATGAGCTCAATTTGTCCAGACCCTGGCATACTCACCTCGCAGTAGTTACTTCAGGGTAGTGATCACCTTGTTAGTACCCTTTGCGCTTATGGATTATGTCTCATGGATATGCCTTTAACAACCAGACAGGTTACATTTTTTATAATATAAAAGTGGATTGCGCTAACTTCTGTGTATAATACCACTGCTGAAATATACAAAAATAGAATCTGTCCTGGGTAGCGTGCTTTTCTATGTCAATTAATATTGTATCAAAGATATACTGTCCATATAGTGTTACTGGTCGGATAACATGTTACCTTTTTTGTAATCACACTCTTGATTGCTTTTAATATGGTTACTTTTGTATCATTTCATGTTTTCAATAAAAATGATTGAAAGGGAATCTGTGGTCACAGCATACGCTTTCATTTTATAACACAAGCATTGTAATAGCAATACAGTCAATAGTTATTTGTGACGATCAAATATAAGCTTACTTGAAAAATCTCCTTCCATGTGATGAGTGCTGCCTGTCTGCCTGCCATCTCATTCTATAACGTCCTGGATTTCCTGCATTACCTGCAGCTTCTCCTCTGCTGTTCACGTTTATCATTACTAAGGACTACATATCCCATGGTATCTTGATGCCTGCAAGTATTGATTCCAATACTGACTCCGCCTCCTGAAACTCTTCTTTTCAGCACCTGCTTAGTTTAGAAAGCAGGCTCTGTGAAATCTGTGATACAGTCAAGGCTGGATTAAAGTAGGGGCTAATGGAGCTGCAGCCCCAGGCCCCAACCTTAATATAGGTCCATCCTTGGCAGCCGTCACAGATTTTAGTAAGCTGTCCTGCCATGCTCTTGTCCTAGGCTCCAGGAAATCAGAGCTGCTGGGACAGCTTACATCAATTTCTGTCATTGCTGCATGTCGGCACATCGTTCATCAGTATCAGGGATCTGCTACCCGTGTCTGCACATAGGGGCTTGAATCTCCACCCTCTACCTAACTCTCTGGCAGTTTCAGGCACTCTCCTGCAGGATGAACATACCCGGGGCAGAGCCTTCTGGCTATTGTTGTTTGAGTGTGCCGATTAGGGATGTGCCCGGTGTCTGAGATTGTGCCTGCCCGGAAGAGGGTAGAGGAAGGGAGATCTCAGGGAGCCCAGCTTGTCTGGAGGTAAGCTCACCTAGCAGTACATCATGCATTAGCTTGCAGGTATCTCTATGCTAAGTCTGCTGAGTCACTGTATATACTTGAGTATAGGTCGATCCAAGTATAAGTCGAAGCCCCTAATTTACCTAAAAAAAAACTAGGAAGAACTTGGGTGAGAAATGCAGCAGCTACTGTAAGTAGAAAAGAGGGTCAACAATGCCCATCTGCAGCTGCATGCCTCCCTGTGTCCTGTGCGCATGTGTCCCTGTGTATGTGTGCATCCTACCTGTGTCCTGTGCATGCCTCCGTGTGGCGATCTCCATCCTCTGTGTGCTGCTCTGCACCGATCAGCGTGTGATAATACCATTCGGCGGCCATTCTACTGTTCAAAAGCTGCGCCGCGTCCTCGTCTGCGATAGGCAGAACACTCCATTTCCCAGCAGTCAGCCTATCACGGACATTCTCTTATCCTCATACCACGGACGAGGATGAGAGAATGTCCGTGATAGGCTGTACACTGACTGCTGGATAATGGAGTTTTCTGCCTATCACAGACGAGGAGGAGGATGCGGATTTTGAACAGTGGAATGGCCGCCGAATGGTAATATCACAAGCAGGCCGCCCTCTGTCTGCATGACACGCTAATCATGTAGGCAGACGGCGGTGACTCGAATATAAGTCAAGGGGGGCACTTTCAGCCCAAAAAAAAAGGGCTGAAAATCTCGACTTATACGGTACTGCAGCTTAGCATAGAAGTACTGTTAGCTGACTAATGAGAAGATGGCATCCCCTTTTTCCCATGTAGGACTGTGAGAAGCTGCGCTCATCAGCAATTGTCATTACCCCTAAGTTTACACTGCCCCCATACTGTGCCCTTCTGATCCCCTGTACTGTGCCCTTCTTATCCCTTGTACTGTGCCCTGCCGATCCCCTTGTACTTTGTCCTCCTCACTCTCTGCACTGTGCCCTCCTAACCCCCTCTAAGGTGCCTACATCCTACTGACCTTTGTACGCTACCCCACATCCTACTAACCTCTAAACACTATCCTATATCCTACAGACCTCTGTACACTGCACTACATACTACTGACCTCTGTACCTTTCCCTATATGCTACTGACCTCTGTATGCTCCCCTACATCCCACTGACCTCTTTACACTGCTCTACATACTACTAACCTCTGTACACTGCTCTACATCCCACTGACCTCTGTACACTTCACTACATACTACTGAGCTCTATACCCTTCCCTATATGCTACTGACGTTTGTATGCTGCCCTACATCCCACTGACCTCTGTACACTGCGCTACATACTACTGACCTCTATACCCTTCCCTATATGCTGCCCTACATCCCACTGACCTCTTTACACTGCTCTACATACTACTGACCTTTGTACACTACCCTATATGCAAAAACAATGTAAACAGTGCTGCTAGAAAGATGTATATGCAGAATTAATAACAACTAAAAAACAATGTTAAAAGAGCTCAATATTGATCATATGTGAAGATGGGGGTCAAGCTGTGTATGATGATAACACTCTAGTTGAGTCTCATTTAAAAGATCAAGGTAAGTAGCAGTCAGTGGGTAATGTCCATATTAGGTTCAATCAGCATTTGAAGGCAGCACCCTAATGCCTTGTACACACGATAGGATTTTCCGACAACAAAACCGTGGATTTTTTTCCGAAGGATGTTGGCTCAAACTTGTCTTGCATACACGTGATCACACAAATGTTGTCGGAAATGCCGAACGTTAAGAACGCGGTGGCGTACAACACGTACGATGAGCTGAGAAAAATGAAGTTCAATAGCCAGTGCGGCTCTTTTGCTTGATTCCGAGCATGCGTGGACTTTTATGCATCAGAATTGTGTACACACGCTCAGAATTTCCGACAACAAGTTTTGTTGTCGGAAAATTTGAGAATCTGCTCTCAAACATTTGTTAGTGGAAATTCAGACAACAAATGTTCTATGGAGCATACAGACAGTCGGATCTTCTGACAACAAGCTCACATCCAACATTTGTTGTCGGAAAATCATATCGCGTGTCCAGGGCATTAGAGTGAAGCAGTAGACTCTGGATTAAAATGGGGAACAAAGGGGCGCCAGACTAAGTGCAGTATTAAAAACATAGGTTTAATAAATATAAGTAAAATGACAGCTCAAGAGTGGTCAAGTAAAGTGACCATAAAACATATAATTCGTTAGTCCCGGAACCTCTCCAAGCTGTTCTTATGGCTGTGGCAACCTCATGTACAGGCTGTGTTGTGATGGAAGCAGGAAGCGGCTGCTCACCACCGTGACCAGCATGAACCGCAATGTGGCGCCGGGCCGGACGTGACATCACAGGAAGGGCATGCTAGGCATGCTGACGTAAGAAGGGCATTTCGAAGCAACTGCTTCTTCAGACCTAATTGGCTCACAGACCAATCAGTCTTATATAGGAAAAAAAAAAAAAAAAAGTCGTGATAGGATGACAGACCTATCTAAGAAACAAGCTAGGGAAATAAATAGAGAAGAAAGCATGGGGATTTATTAGTAGGACAGAGCCACAATACATGTATAATGACTATTAGTAAAGTAAAATGGTAGGGTGTGATCCACAATAAAAATATTATGCACAAATTTATTGATCAATGAAGACAAAAAAATATATACATAAAGAAAAAGTCAGCATGCCTAGCACTCCCTTACTGTTATGTCACATCCGGCCTGGTGCCATCTTGCGGTTCACGCTAGTCAAGGCGGTGAGTGGCCGCTTGCTGCTTCCATCACAACACAGCCTATGATCGAGGCTGCCACAGTGATAAGGACGGCCTGGAGAGAGTCTGGGACTGACGAATTACATGTTTTATGCCCACTAGGGATGGGCTTTATGTTCGGGTTGAGCATGAGTTCGACTCGAACATTGGCTGTTCGCCCATTCGCTGAATGGCGAACAATTCGGGGTGTTCGCGGCAAATTCAAAAGCCGTGGAAGACCCTATAAAAGTCTATGGGAGAAATCAAAAAAGTGCTAATTTTAAAGGTTAATGTGCAAGTTATTGTCATAAAAAGTGTTGGGGACCTGGGTCCTGCCCCAGGGGACATGTATCAATGCAAAAAAAAGTTTTTAAAACGTCAGTTTTTTCGGGAGCAGTGATTTTAATAATGCTTAAAGTGAAACAATAAAAGTGTAATATTCCTTTAAATTTTGTACCTGGGAGGTGTCTATAGTATGCCTGTAAAGTGGCGCATGTTTACTGTGTTTAGAACAGTCTGACAGCAAAATGACATATCTAAAAGGAGAAAAAAAAGTCAGTCATTCAAAACTACTGTAATATCGGGGACCATTAGCTCTCGTGGCAGATGCGTTCGTCAGTGATTCAAGCCAGTCAGGAACTAGATTTAAGGGCATGGTAGCCCATTTTTATTAAAAAGGCAAATAAAAGTCCGTAACATAAAGGGTTCCCATGCAGGGGTTCATCTCCAGCAAATAAACACAATAGAAAATGCTAGCCCACCTGGCTCTCTTTAGCAGTACCTCTGCTCTTTATGGATGGCTTCACTTTAGCGCCCACAGCTCCTCTTTGGTCTTAGTCCTCAGGCCGTTCCCCTGCCTCTTGCAGTCACACGTTCTGGCTGCCTCCTGCAGCCCCTCTGACTCCTGAAGACCTCCTGTCTCTCTTGATGTGAAGCAGTCTCCAACTGGGAGCTATGAGGTCTTCCCATACCCTCATTATAAGTGCTGTGCTCACCTGAGCACACACCCTGCTGGTAATCTACAAAGTCTGGACACAGGGTTGGAGATCCCGTCCCACCCAAGACACGATGGAATCTCCAAACTACAGAGCCCCATGACCGAATACCAAAACCTGGAGAAAGCTGCGAAAGCAGTTTTTTCCAGTCCACATTTATGCGCCGTAGCCTTGCACCAAGCAAATGTGCATACCCTGTGTCCCCCAAACTATCAAATTTTACCTTGACAGCATCTCCTACTGTCACATATCCCCTCCCCTTGTTTCGAACCCAAAGGGGGCGGAACACACCAGCCCGAATCCTTGATTGGGGCACCTCTGTTCGCTGCGTAGGCCCAATCTTTTTTTCAGGTGCGTTTCCAGGCACGCCCTACCCTGGATCGCAATGGGGTCCTACAGTTCTGTACCCTCAGCCTACTCTCTGTCCTTGGGGTTCCTGAGCTCACATTTCTTTTCTGTTGGCCCCCTGCCTTTCCTGCTACTTCCTTCCAACTCAGTTTCCCGATTCTGTAGAGAACCTGCTCCAGACACTACATCTGATGAGTAACCACCTTTTTCCTCATTGGTACCTGTTTTCCCCATCACAATAGGTCTCTTGGGTTTACCAACTCTTTTGCCGTTACCTTTGACTACCAACTCCCCAGAGCTCAATATCTGTTTATCATGCTCATTTTCCAAGGAAAAATACATTTTCATATCCAAGCCACTATTTACATTAAACATTCAGCAATAAGTTACCATTTCTCCAATTACCAATAATGTCAGTTCTTTCTTGCTCGGGGTTTGTTAGGGCCAAGCTCAAGGAGGGATAACACACAGGTGAGCAGGTATCCCCTATGAGACCTTCACAAGGCTTCACTTCACCTGTTGTCCAAATCTCTGTGAGCAGTTGTCCTAACACCTGACATTGAACAACGCATGACCCATTTCTAGCAGTACTGATCTTTGCCAGCTCACACTTTTCCACGTCACAATTTTTGTTCCTCTCCATACTATATTTGAGAGCATCTCCGGGTACCCCAACTTGTACCTCTCTGCATGTGACAGACAGAATCTCTGCTTTTGCCGCGTCCATATCTGGCCCTTCCTTCTTAGGAGGTCTAGCGGGTGAGGCAGTATCCGCGCAATTTACTAAACCCTGCTCAGCCGCACCTTGGACCGCACTAGCAGAGATGTCCATCACCACAAAAGGCAGAGAGACCTTCGATGTCTCCAGCAGCCCCCCAGAGCGCCTTTCCGTACTGAACCGTATCCGGAAGCACCCTCACAGGGAACTATGAGATCACTTGCCAGACTATTAATAAGCACCGTACCAACCAGTTCCACTGGTGATAAATGTTACCCAGCACAGCTTGCATTACCTGGCTCCACCCTTTGGTACCATGCAGCACTACCACATCTGACTGTAGTGGAGGCACCCAGGTATACAAGGAATGTGCTTTCACCAGTTCCACTAGCATATCTAATTTCTACCCACTCCACATCAATATGCAATACATTTTTGGGGACCTTTCCCTTATTAGAGACATGGAGGGGCTCATTCACTGCAGCTTGAGGGGCCAGGACATTTAAGGGGGCCTCCACCTCACTGGAAGTACCCATCACAGCCTGACACCCCTCTGAACCATTGTCAGACGCATGTCTCCCACTCATACCCTCTAACTCACCAATAAGCCTCTGCAAGTCAACATTCATAACATGGTCACCTTGACACTTGACATTCAGCTGTGAACACCACATCTGCCATGCATGCGCCCTGATCTGGTCCTTCAGACTGGAGGGAAACAACCCTTGCAGGGACCAATGCACCCTCAACCATCGGTCGCTCTGCAATCTCCCTGTCTGGCATAGCAGTTGTTGTACTCACACTCCTGTCACTCAACATAGCCTTGTCTAACATGGCTAGTAATTGTTTGGCCCAACTGTCCCAATCCATTGTGCTTCCATTATGAGGGCTCAGCAGTACCTCATCATCTGCTCTAGGAGGCACCTGGGATTCTGCAGCACAAACAGTAACTTTGTCATTTCTATATAAATCACATTTTGACATGCTTTTACTCTTTGTTAATGCTTCAAACAAGGCAGGCTGCAATACACCATCACCACCTTGCTCCTGGGGCGCTAACACACTCAGCTGTGTACCTTCAGCTTTGGCCAGCTGACTTAACCCCTTACCAACTGGGTTACACAGATGGTAAATGGACTGCTCACACAAACTCTTACTGCATGGTGTCGACCCAGTCTGTTCCACCAGAGCAAATTCAGTGCTGTCCAGGGAAGCCCGGAATGGTAATGGAAATATGGAATGGTAATGAAGGGCTGGGCATGACAAGGTGGAACAGGAGACAACGGAGGGTTAAAAATGGAAAGGAAGTAAGAGGGAGGGGATTGAAGTTAACTTTAGGGGTGGGGAGATATAAAAGGAATAGGCGGGGTTTAAGCAGGAGCAGTGTGAGGAGACAGACAAAGGGGAAGTTGACACAGGGGGAGAGAAGCTTTTGCAGCAGCATGGCAGACATTGATTTGATCCTAGCAAGGCTGAGGACGGCGGCGGCCACGAGGGGACAGGAATGGCTACAGGCTCAGGTAGCTCCATTGCTCCTAGACGAAGCGGGGGGGTCCGGCGGGGGGGGGGAAGCGACGCCACGCGCCAGGCGGTCTAGGCCGCCTGAGCGTTTTTCACCAGGCCCCTCATCCAGAACAGCTCGCCCTAATAGGAGCCCGGGAACGGACCCGTCGGCCCCACCAGCAAAACGGGTGGCCGCCGTCACCCCTGGGGGGACCGGGCGGAATCCTCCACAACGGCGGAGCGCGGGGGGCGGGGCTTCGGGCCGTTATGGCGCCCGGGCTTCGCCACACAGAAGACAGGACAGCAGCAGAACGGTCCCCCCCACAGCACAGGCATCTGCTAGGGGGGAGATCCGACGGGGGAGGAGCAGGGGCACGGCTGGAGGTCAGCTACCAGACGCTGCTGGCAGCCCCTATGCAGCCAGGATCGGAAGAGAGCCAGTGGAAGACAGTAGGAGAGGTCCAGGGGCCAACAGAGGAGACAGCAGTGTGGGACAGCAGAGCACAGCAGCAGGTGGTCGCAAGGAAAGGGGGAGAACAGCCACAAGATGGGAATCCACAGCCCCTAGGCAAGCTTCACCTGGGAGGTTACTCACGCCGATGCTCCAAGCCACGGAAGTTCGGTCGGAAGGAGAGCTGTCGGGTTCGGATGAGGACGTGCGCCAGGACATCGCGCCTTCTGGAGGATCCAGTGCAGCGGCGATGGGAAGCAGACCCAGTCAGCCTGGTGAGTCACATGTTTTAACTGATTCTGTTATCAATGTTGATGGTGGTAATTGGTTAGATAGGGGTGATGGGGGGGACACCATGGCTCCTGGGGGAGTTCTAGGGGCCGTGGCGGGGGGATCGCCTGGCTTAAGGGGGACGGGCGTTCAGCCTGTCGCCGCTGGGACAGGGGGAACATTGCAGGAATTGTTGGGAGGATTAAGGGATTTGGTGCAATGATTTGCAACCAACCAGACGGCGCCAGCAATGGTGGCGCCGTGGGTTGGAGGGCAGGTGGAGCAGTCGGGTGTTGGGGGAACAACGGGGACAAGGGGTGAGGCTGTCGCCGACTCAGACGCCGGGGTGGCGGAAAACACCGCCACGGGGGAATCTGCAGTGGCGGTCAGGAAGGATGTGGTCAGGATAGCGGATGCGGCTAAATGCGAAGTGTACGTCTGCTATGAAGGCCCGCTGGGAGCACACTTAAAACAAGAAGTGCGGGAGAAAATAGTAAAAGGTGAGTATGTGGAAATTTTTTCCTTGTTACCGTTAGAGAAGTTCAACTTGGATAGGGTAAAGCCGGACGATTCCAAAAAAGAGGATGAGGAGAAGCGAAGGTATCGTCTGATCCCTAGGACCTTTAGTAATTGGTTGCAGGCGTTCGCCATTATGGCGAGTGTAATTGGCGAAAAGAACCCGGAGCATTGCTCTGCGTTGTTTTGCTACATGGATGCCATAGGTGAGGCACATAGGGTGTATGGGGGCACTGCGTGGCTTCGATACGATGAGCAATTTAGGCAACGCAGGGCGGTGAGGCCGGCTCTTAGGTGGGACCATAAGGATATAAGCTTATGGATGCGTTTGATGTCGTCCGCCAGGGCACCAAACCAGCCTTTTCATGGGGGGGCCGGGGGATCGTCTACCTCTGGACTCCCGGCCGGGAAAAAATTTGGGGTGTGTTGGCAGTTTAACGAAGGATCCTGCAAGTTTGGGGGATCCTGTCGTTTTAAACATGAATGCTCAGGATGTGGGGGGAACCACGCGTTGTCACGCTGCTTCAAAAGAGGAAAGAAGACAGGGGAACCTGCTCAGAAGAGGGATAACGCCAGTGAAGGAGGTAAGGATGCGGCCTTTTTTAAATAGGTACCCGGACAGAGAGGCAGCGAGGGAGTTGGGGGAGGGTTTTTCAGTGGGTTTCAGAATTCCATGTTCTCTGACAGCTATACCTCCGATGGCCAAGAACTTGCGGTCTGCACTGCAGAATCCTGGGGTGGTTTCGGAAAAACTGGCCAAGGAGGTTGCGTTGGGGCGAATGAGTGGGCCTTTCGCAACTAAGCCGTTACAGAATTTAGTAGTGTCACCGTTGGGAGTGGTGCCTAAAAAGGAACCAAACAGGTTTCGCCTTATTCACCACCTTTCGTTTCCAAAAGGGGCGTCTGTGAATGATGGTATCAATCCTGAAGATTGTTCAGTGTCGTACACATCGTTCGACGCACCGGTGGGATGGGTGAGACATTACGGTCAGGGGGCACTCATGGCAAAAGCAGACATTGAGGCGGCATTCCGTTTGCTTCCAGTACATCCGGACAGCTTTTGGCTGTTGGGTTGCTGTTGGCAGGGGGAGTTTTACGTCGATCAGTGCCTGCCAATGGGTTGCTCGATATCTTGCGCCAAGTTTGAGCTGTTTAGCTCATTTCTTGAATGGGTGATTAGGGATGTGTCAGGGATGGATTCTGTGATTCATTATCTGGATGACTTTCTCTGCGTGGGGCCTCGTGAGTCCAAGGGGTGTGCGATTCTGTTGGCAACCTTGGAACACATTGCAGGTAAGTTTGGGGTACCATTAGCAGCGGATAAAACAGAGGGCCCGACGACAGTGTTGAGTTTTTTGGGCATCGAAATAGATACCAGAGACATGGAGTGCAGGTTGCCAGGGGATAAGGTGGACGGGTTAAAAAGGGATGTCAGGGATTTGATGGGACAGAGGAAAGTGCAGCTGCGGCAATTACAATCCCTTTTAGGTAAGTTGAATTTTGCGTGTCGCATTATTCCAATGGGTAGAGTTTTTTGCCGCCGGTTGTCAGCTGCCACAGCGGGGATACAGTCTCCGACTCACTTTATCAGGCTTACCAGGGAACATAGGGAGGACTTGAAGGTGTGGCACACGTTCCTGGAAAGCTACAACGGGCGCTCAGTGTGGATGGAAGGACCGGTAAGTAACTGACATGGATTTGGTGACGGACGCCGCGGGATCTACGGGGTATGGGGCTTTTTTCCAAGGGCAGTGGAGTGCGGAGGCATGGCCTGATTTTTGGGTAGAGTCGGGATTTACTCGGAATCTGGTGCTTTTGGAATTATTCCCGGTGGTATTAGCAGTAGAATTGTGGGGGGAGAGATGGCGGAACTTGAAAATACGTTTAAATTGTGACAATATGGGGGTAGTTCAGGTCATCAATCGGCTATCGGCATCATCCCCGCCGGTAATACGATTGTTGCGTCACCTGGTGTTGAGGTGCTTACAAATTAATGTTTTTCTATATGCTGTGCATATCCCGGGCGTAGATAATACTTTGGCTGATTCCTTGTCTCGGTTCCAGTGGGACAGATTCAGGGAGCTGGCGCCCGCCGCGGAAACAGAGGGGATTCCTTGTCCGGGGTGGCTTTGGGAGACGGTATTGGAATCGCCGCAGGATGGATCAGGAAATCGGTGAGTGGGTCGACATGGGCGGCATATAAAAAAGTATGGTCGGAATGGGCCACGTTTACACGGCTGGCGGACGCCGGGCTGGGAGAACAGGACTTGAGGTTGTTGGTAGTGTATTTTGTGTCACGACACATGGAAGGGGGTGGTTCAGTGTCCGCAATTGAGCGGAAATTGGCGGGGTTGGCCTTTCTATTCAAGTTACAGGGCCTGACTGATTTTACCAAGGATTTCTGGGTAAAACAGGCCTTAAAAGGTTATAGGAAGAGCCATGCGAAGAAGGATTCGAGGAGGCCGGTATCTTTTTCATTATTACAGGTATTGTGTAATAAGTTAGGTGGGATATGTAAGTCGGGTTATGAAGTGATTTTGTTTAAGGCGGTTTTTTCTATCGCGTTTTTTGGAGCATTTCGGGTTGGCGAGTTGGTGAGTCCAGCAAAACAAGTAGCAGGGGGTTTGAAGATGCAGGATGTGGAAGTAAAACGGGATAGGGTGTTGCTGAAACTGGGCAGGTCAAAAACAGACCAAGCCGGAAAAGGGGTAAAAGTGCAACTGTTCAGGTTACCAGGGTCGGGAATTTGCCCGGTTCAAGTAGTTGAGGAATTTCTGCTAATTCGCCCGGTCGGGGAAGGGCCGTTGTTTGTGCATGAAGATAGAACTTTCTTATCTAGGTTTCAATTCATTGCAGTGTTTAGAAAATGCATTGGGGCTGCAGGGTTGGATAGTAGGCAATTCGCCTCACACTCCTTCCGTATCGGGGCGGCTACTGAAGCTGCCAGGTGTGGGTTGGATGAGGCAGCAATCAAGAGGATAGGGAGGTGGGAATCCAGGAGGTTCCAGTCTTATGTGCGCCCTCAATTGTCATCAGATGCGATATAAAAAAAAAAAAAAAAAATAATATACATAGATATTTTATGATTACATGCATTTGAGGACAGGGGTAGGGGAAGTTCACATGTTTCAATTTGTCTTTTGTTGTGTTATGTCTTTGCAGATGGGGGTCAACCACGCCTCGTTTGGATCTTGGGGCACTCCTATGTTTTCTGGGGTGCAAAAAGGGGGGACGTCAGACCAGAAGGCAGGCAACTGGGGATTTCCAGGAGGGAGGCATGTATTCGCTGGTTGGGCTTTCCAGGCATGGGGTGGGGTAGAGTGGTTCAGGAATTTGAACGATACACTCGACTCGATAGACCCCCGGATGTTTTAGTGATACATGCAGGAGGGAATGATCTGGGGGTCCGATCTACCAGGGAACTGGTGTCGGCCGTCAAGTGTGATTTTTTGGCACTTCGGGTGGCCTTCCCGGGCATGATCATAGTTTGGTCTGACATAGTGGCAAGGACGTCATGGCGCATGGCTAGATCGGTACCTAGGATCAACAAAGCGAGAATTAAAGTAAACAAGGCAATTGGAAAGTTTGTGGTCAATAATGGGGGATTGGTGGTGAGGCACACGGAGTTGGAGGTTAATGTGGGGATGTACCTAAGGGGAGATGGGGTGCACCTTACCGCAGTAGGCATTGATCTTTGGGCTCTCGGGCTTCAAGATGGCATTGAGAGGGCATTGCGGGTGTGGAGGTGCCCTTAAGGCTAAGGGGTCATCCTTGCGGGCTGTGGCGGCATCTTTGGTCTCTGATGGTGGTAAAATGCAAAGAGGTGATGGTAAATGGTGGGGGGCTTTCAGTATTCTGGGCCCCTCTGGTGTGTTCTGTTCTTACAGCGGAAGGCGAGGCTGGAAGACAGATGTTACACTGCGGGAAGGGTGTTGTCACCGAGCTGTTTTTAAATACGGCTGGTGGCCTGGTATGGTAAAAATTATGTACCGCAGTGTATGGTGTTTGGTGAAGTTGTTAAAATGGAGGAGATGAAGTTAAGAGTGCCATCAGAAGACCAAAGATTGGGAGGTGTAAGAACTGTCAGTTAAAAGTTATACATAGTTGTACAAAATGTTCATTAAAAGAGTTATTTAAAGTTATTTAAAAGTTGGTTTTATATTTTATAATAAAAGGAGGCTGCTATGGCCGGTTTTACTCCAAAACAACTCCTGTGTGCGTTATCTAATCATTATAGATAAGAAAGGGAAAGGGGAGTAGTAAATAAAGAGTGGGTAGTGGAAGTTGGGGACATTAGTTCCTACACTGGTCATGGAAAATCTCTGGCTCAAAACGCGTGGAGAGCCCCTGAGACTTCCATGGACAACCCTGTGGCTCTGCGTCTGGTTGTCAAGGGAGACATCCCTCTTTCCTCATTACTTTTGAACACATCACAATAAGTACATGTATCATCAGCCATACCTTTACCATCAGCATTCATAGACATAGCAGTGTTATAAGCTTTAACAGGCCGTTTTTGGTCAGAACACACAGCACCCCGTGTACTGCTCAGCACACCACCCTTCCTCTCCAACGGCATTCTTTTGCCCACTAGGGCAGCTCCACAGTTGTCCTGGGAAACCATGTGCCTCACCACTGCGGACTCCTGGGAGGTTTCCCTGGGCAGCTCTGTAGCACCTGTCACTAGGGAACCTGGCACACAAACTATATTGGTCACCCCTAGGTTACCACTTCCAGCACTCTGGTGGATTACACCAGGCACATACAGAGTCCAGTCTTTTTGAGTTCTTAACCCTGCTGCAGGTTGAGCTTGAACCTGTGTCTCCCCTCTACTTGGGGTAGCACACTGCAGCAAGTCCATTTTTACAACTTCTGCCGATCTCCCAGCCAGATATACTCCCACTTCACTGGGATTAGTCCCACAAACTGCAGCAGTCTTACCATAATCTGTAGCAGGTAACTCTGGCTTCCTTTGAGTATGTTGTCTATCCTTTATCGCACTCCCTGCAGGCACAACAGGTACTTCCTCACCGTTGCTAGAGGTGACTAAAAACATGTTTGCACAAAAATCTGGGCTTGCAGACAAAGACTTCTGCCCAGTAACCACATCTCCAGGCATGTTCCATAACCTGGGACAAGAAAAAATTCCATGCCCCAGTTGACCACATTCTAGGCATGGTACATTTCTACACATATCTATAGTGGGACGCCGATCCACATCTCCACTGCATCTCCTCCTTCCGGTTAACACCCGATCTCTTGTTGCTAAGGGAGATGGCACTCTTCCAGCTGTACTTTGCTGACTCTCCCAAACGCAGCGACTTTGCGCTCCTTGAAGCATTGTTGCTTTCAACTTGCCACGATCCTCTGTCAGCAACACGTTTCTCGCATAGTCCACAGACTTGACATCACCGCCGTTGCTACAGGCAACCACATACTTCTCGAACTTCCGATCAGCCTCTTGGACACTCCTGGGACTTAAATCAGGCTTCCCAAACATTGTTGCAGACCTTTGTCTGGCCATGTCACCTTGTATTGGAAACTGAGACAAAGGGCACTTGGAGACAACATGCCCCCACTCTCTGCACCGCAAACAGCGCTTTTGCTTCAGAGCCTTGACAGGGCTTCCCCAATTGCATCCTCTTGTAAGCTTGGGACTTTGCACATTAATAGCTGGCCTGCTTGCACCAGCGTTGCCAGGGGCAACAGCATGCACTCCCCTTTAACTGGAGTTGGTGTAGCAAAAACAGTCTGTGATATTCTCTGGCAGGCTCAAACCCTTGCTTCATCTTCACAGTCACTCCACCACACTTTTGCACCCTCCAGCAAAAAAATGAAGCACTGTCACTTTAAAGAAAGTTGTTTTTCACTTCATGCAAGCTTTCCTCACCTGCACAGTGCACACACAGATTGTGCCATCTCATAGCAAAAAAAAAAAAAAAAAAAATAAGTATGACTTTTCATTCACAGGTACACCACCTGCAACACGCAATGCCTTTTGCCTGGCTGCACTTCCACACACAGCCAATAGTTCCTGACTTGAACTCACTGTGGAGCAAGGACCCGGATTCCACCATCTTGTGCCTGCATCCAACAACCACTTGTAATATCGGGGACCATTAGCTCTCGTGGCAGATGCGTTTGTCAGTGATTCAAGCCAGTCAGGAACTAGATTTAAGGGCATGGTAGCCCATTTTTATTAAAAAGGCAAATAAAAGTCCATAACATAAAGGGTTCCCACGCAGGGGTTCATCTCCAGCAAATAAACACAATAGAAAATGCTAGCCCACCAGGCTCTCTTTAGCAGTACCTCTGCTCTTTATCCTAGTCACACAGACCACAGGATTCCTCAATGTGGATGGCTTCACTTTAGCTCCCACAGCTCCGCTTTGGCCTTAGTCCTCAGGCCGTTCCACTGCCTCTTGCAGTCACACGTTCTGGCTGCCTCCTGCAGCCCCTCTGACTCCTGAAGACCTCCTGTCTCTCTTGGTGTGGAGCAGTCTCCAACTGGGAGCCATGAGGTCTTCCCATACCCTCATTATAAGTGCTGTGCTCACCTGAGCACACACCCTGCTGGTAATCTACAAAGTCTGGACACAGGGTTGGAGATCCCATCCCACCCAAGACACTATGGAATCTCCAAACTACAGAGCCCCATGACCGAATACTAAAACCTGGAGAAATCTGCGAAAGCAGTTTTCTCCAGTCCACATTTATTCTCTGTAGCCTTGCACCAAGCAAATGTGCATAACCTGTGTCCCCCAAACTATCAATTTTACCTTGACAGCATCTCCTACTGTCACACTACTTGCAGCTATAATGAATTGTCGGTCCTGGCAATACACATAAAAGTTCATTAAAAAGTTCATTGATTTACGTAAATGGGTGACGCCACCCCCTTCGCTCATCTGGAAAACGAAGATGGTTCCAGGACTTTGCAGCCTGCTTTGGGCGTAATGATATAAGGAACAGTCCATTATTAAAGAGCGCTGAAGAGTGGGGGTGCCAGACTGGTCTTGCTTTGGGAGGATTGGAGAATAAGGTAAGTATAACTCCACTCTCCTCTCCCCTAGACAAAAACGAGCAGTTAACTCATGCAGTGTGGGCACAGCCCCACTGCATGGGGAAAAAAATATTTTGCCCAGAGTTCAGCTTTCAAGAGACTATACAGTTTCACCTAAACAATCAATCATTTTACTCATGAACAGTCCTTATTATGATAAATCTTCCTGTATATACAGTATTTTAAATATAAATTGTTACGTACAGTATACAAAAGTGAACAAGTATGTGAAAAGTGTAGATGCTTTGGGGGAGATTAATTAATACTGGTGCACAAAGAATCTAGTGCAGCTGGACATAGAAACCAGTCAGCTTCTCTGTGTTATTGTCAAAGCTTGATTTAACAAGCTGAAGTTAGAAGCTGGTTGGTTACAATGCACAGCTGCACCAAGTTCTGAGTGCTCCAGTTTTAGTAAATCTCCCCCAATATATTTGTCTGTAAAAAAAACAAATAGGCTAACAATATGCTTCATGTAGACTCATGCCCATTTAAATGAATGCCCCACACCTAATTAAAGTATATGCTCCTCCTACAATGGTATACTGGACACATAGCAAAAAAACATGTTCCCTTCTTTCCTGGCTTTCCCTGCCCTTACGATTTACATGACATACACCCTCCTTCTCTACCAGCTTTAATGGTAATTAAAATATTTAAATTGTTTTCCCCGGCTCAGTGCTGCCAGCAGTCAGGCTCATCCTTCCACCCCCTGTGTCTGCTGTCCTGTCAATCCGATCAAGTTATCCCCCTGGAGCGGCACTAATACGATGGCTCTGATAGAGGTGGAGGAGGCAGTGGGGCTGAGAGCCGTGTGTTCCCGGCGAGCGCCGAAACCCGAGTTCTCCCTCCTTTTCCTCCTAGGCCAATGGGATCTCTTCTCCTTTCAGCCAGTCAGGAAACAGGTCTCAGAACCCGCTTCCTGATTGGCCGGGAGGAGAATCAGTGTGACAATAGTGAATATTAATTTGCTATTGTCACACAACTGGGTGGGCTCAGAGTGCAGTGCTCTGGGCCCTGAGCCCACCCTTTTTTGAAGCCTATTAGAGCCTCTGGCTCTAATCACGTGCTAAAAAAACCCCAAAAAACATTGGAATCCATGCATCTGCTGCCCCGCATGTAGATTAGGGGGTCGGATGAATGGATAGGGGGGCGGCACCCCTAATAGACAGGCCACCACTGGAGCATAATGAAGATTTAAATACAATGTGGAAATAAATATATTATTTTACAATTTGACCACAGATACCCTTTAAGGGATATTGATTTTCTTTACACTACCTGCAAATGTTTTAGCTATTGACACATCCTCTCACATGTCAATGCCAATGTTTTTGTATACCGTAATTGACTTCAGTTAACTACATTAATTAATCTCAAATTGATCTCAAGCTTCATATTATCATCCCCTGGTTTATGTTTTTTTTTGTTTTACTGTATGTCCACCTCCTCCCATATTATGTGCTTATCTTCTCATATTATACTTGCTTGATTATAGACTTCACATAATAATCTGTCTTGTATTGTCTTTTATATAAAGACAGTATTCTGGGAAGCCTATGTGCTTCAAAGTCTGCATCCATTGTATAGTTTCTCACTTGAAGGTATTCACCATTAACAGTGTAACTATAAGTTCTGCAGGCTCCAACGTCTCCTTTGTTTATTAGGTCATTTAAATACAGCTCAGATCACTGCACTACCTTAAAAAGCTGGGCTGCCAATTCATGTGTGCTCTTCGGCAGTAAGCTGTTACACACTATGCACTTTCAAAACATGCATTCTGCAGTTTGTGAGAATGAAAAAGTCCCTCTTGTGTCTTCTACCTCCACTCTGTTTAACCTCTGAAGCCTTTGGCATTTAACACTTAAAGCTGAACTCCTGCTTTGCTTTCAGTCTGGCAAAGAGAAGCACAGAGAGACTCAGATACAGGGGCGGATCCAGAATCTAGTCTCGGGAGGGGCACTGCCAGAAAATATATTTTTTTGGGGTACATTTATCGGGGAAATGGCTGGTGTTGGCGCTTCAATCATCATGGCACCATGGTTGTTATGGTGTCAGGATTGATTGAAGCGCATTATTACTATAATTACATTGTTATAAAAAATTAAATAGTTTAACTCACCATAATGCAGAATCAGTGGGAGCCCCGAGTGTGTCACTTGCCACGTCACCTGTCACTAGATGCAGATTGTCACTTGCCACGTCGCCTGTCACCAGATGCAGATTGTCACTTGCCACGTCGCCTGCCACGTTGCAGATTGTCATTTGCCATGTCACTTGCCACGTCGCCTGCCACTGTGCAGATTGTCACTTGCCATGACACTTGCCACGTCGCCTGCCACGTTGCGGATTGTCACTTGCCACGTCGCCTGTCACCAGATGCAGATTGTCACTTGCCACATCGCCTGCCACGTTGTGGATTGTCATTTGCCATGTCACTTGCCACGTTGCTGATTGTCACTTGCCATGTCACTTGCCACGTCGCCTGCCACGTTGAGGATTGTCACTTGCCATGTCGCCTGTCACCAGATGCAGATTGTCACTTGCCACGTCGCCTGCCATGTTGCGGATTGTCACTTGCCACGTCGCCTGTCACCAGATGCAGATTGCCACTTGCCACGTTGCGGATTGTCACTTGCCACGTCGCCTGCCACATGTTGCGGATTGTCACTTGCCACGTCGCCTGTCACTTGCCACCTGCTAAGGTGGTCTCTTGTGTCCCAGAGACAGGCAGCAGAGAGATGATGTAATCTCTCTGCTGCCGCAGCTGCCTGCATGGAGGGGGGGGAAGTTGAACTGCAGGGATGCAGGGCGGGCACCGGGTGGTGAGAGATGATGTCATCTCTCTGCTCCCCCGCCCGCTGGCTCCCTGATTGGCCAGCAGGCAGCAGCCTGCCCACAAACACATTGAGCGGCGGCTCTCTCTCGCCTATGGAGCCGCCCAGCGGCTCCCTCACTTACTCCCTCAGTCACCGAGCCGCCCAGCGGCTCCCTCAGTCACCGAGCCGCCCAGCGGGTCTCTCAGTCACGGAGCCGCCCAGCGGCTCTCTGAGTCACCGAGCCGCCCAGCGGCTCCCTCAGTCACCGAGCCGCCCAGCGGCTCCCTCAGTCACCGAGCCGCCCAGCGGCTCCCTCAGTCACGGAGCCGCCCAGCGGCTCCCTCAGTCACCGAGCCGCCTAGCGGCTCTCTCAGTCGCGGAGCCGCCCAGCGGCTCTCTCAGTCACGAAGCCGCCCGGCTCCTCTTTCACTCACGGAGCCGCCCGGCGCCTCTCTCACACACCCTGCTCTCACAGTCACCTGCATTTCTCGGAGGGGGCAATTGCCCCGTTGCCCCCCCCTGGATCCGCCCCTGCTCAGATATGACATCACTAGATCAAAAATAAGCTATGCAATGAAAACAATATTTCCTGACGGCTCCATGTCAGCACAGCTGGGTATAGGCTCCGCCCCCCCATGCCTCCAGGACTTAACATATAAATTTGAGCCCATCTACAGCCTTGGCATTCTTCTTTTTACCTCCTATGCGCAGGACCTAGGTGTGCTCCTCACCTGGCTGGTCTAAAGGCCTGGCCGTCTGTCCGTCCATGTGTGTGGATTAGGCATAGTTGCCAACAGTCCCGAATTTCCCAGGACATTCACGAATTTTGGAGCCTCGTTCCGATTTTATTGTTTCCCGCTATTTGTCCCGATTTTGCAGCTTGTCCCGAGGATCGGAAAAAAAAATTGGGCAATAAAGAGTTAATTATTATTTAGCCGCAGCCTGGTATCCTCCCCTACTCCAGAGCATCCCCCCTTGCCTCATTTTGTCCTCCTTGTCTTCTATTGGACAAGGAGGACACGTGCTCTTTCTGCCTGCCTTGATTTGCCAAGTATGGCATGCAGGGGCGTGGCTACTTCGCTGTCGGAGCACATGGATGGATGGGGGAGGAGGTGCGCACCGCTGTGTTGACTGCTGCTGCTGTGTCAGTGCCAGGATGCCAGAACTCTCACTCGGAGGAGGAAGTTTGCCTCCTCCTGTTTACACAGCACCTGAGGCTCAGCCTGGGAGGGACCCCGAGGAGGAGAACGTGAACGGTCTGGGGTAGCCCGAGGCCGGGACCACCAGGGAACAGTCGGCGTCACGTGGGGGGAGCTAGTTTGTGTCACTCGGTAAGTCAAAGTGCTCCCAGCTTCTGTTTGAGGGGGAAAAAAAATTCTCCCTCACCTCCGCTGCAATGTCTGATGTAAGGGGGGCTTTTCTGGCAATGTCTGATGTAAGGGGGGACTCCGCTGCAATGTCTGCTGTAAGGGGGGACTCCACTGCAATGTCTGCTGTAAGGGGGGACTCCGCTGCAATATCTGCTGTAAGGGGGGACTCCGCTGCAATATCTGATGTAAGGGGTGACTCCGCTGCAATGTCTGCTGTAAGGGGGGACTCCGCTGCAATGTCTGCTGTAAGGGGGGACTCCGCTGCAATGTCTGCTGTAAGGGGGGACTCCGCTGCAATGTCTGCTGTAAGGGGGGACTCCGCTGCAATGTCTGATGTAAGGGGGGACTCCTCTGCAATGTCTGATGTAAGGGGGGACTCCGCTGCAATGTCTGATGTAAGGGGGGACTCCACTGCAATGTCTGATGTAAGGGGGGACTCCGCTGCAATGTTTGATGTAAGGGGGGACTCCGTTGCAATGTCTGATGTAAGGGGGGACTCCGCTGCAATGTCTGCTGTAAGGGGGGACTCCGCTGCAATGTCTGCTGTAAGGGGGGACTCCGATGCAATGTCTGCTGTAAGGGGGGACTCCGCTGCAATGTCTGCTGTAAGGGGGGACTCCGCTGCAATGTCTGATGTAAGGGGGGACTCCGCTGCAATGTCTGATGTAAGGGGGGACTCTGTTGCAATGTCTGATGTAAGGGGGCACTCCGCTGCAATGTCTAATGTAAGGGGGGACTCAGCTGCAATGTCTGCTGTAAGGGGGGACTCCGCTACAATGTCTCCTATAAGGGGGGACTCCGCTGCAATGTCTCCTGTAAGGGGGGACTCTGCTGCAATGTCTGCTGTAAGGGGGGACTCTGTTGCAATGTCTGCTGTAAGGGGAGACTCCGCTGCAATGTCTGATGTAAGGGGGGACTCCGCTGCAATGTCTGCTGTAAGGGGGGACTCCGCTGCAATGTCTGCTGTAAGGGGGGACTCCGCTGCAATGTCTGCTGTAAGGGGGGACTCCGCTGGGGACACCTGATGGCATCTGGTGGCAGGCGACGTGGCAGGTGACACGCTCAGGGATCTAACTGATTCTGCATTATGGTGAGTTAAATAATTTCATTTTATATTACAATGTAATGTAGTGATCGGGTATATGTATTGGGTGGATAGTATTGTGGGTACGATGATTAATTAGTAAGTACTCTTCCGCAGCAACCCAATTCTTCCAGAGAGATGCACTTTATTGACTTCCAACACAGAACAAAGTCCAAAGTCCACAGATGACAAAAAATCCGACAGAGTAGATATAATTCAGAGACCCATGTTCCTAGGTCTGTGTGTTCCCAGCCATACACAGACAAGCCTAACTTAAACTATAGACTGAACACCATGTTATATTAACTAAATATTGAATGGCTGAGCAATTTGATTGGCCATCTCCATTCAGGTCTTTTATATACTTTATTCTTTCAGATAGACAACAACTCCCAGCTGCAGCTGCAGTCATAAACCACCCCAATTTGCACTCCCGCATATCAACATCAATAAGTTCCCTTAGAAATGTGTAATTAGATTAGATTAACAGATACTAGCTGAACACCCTTTGAGATGTTCAAATAGACTTGCATAAGATTAACACATCAAAGGGTCTTCAGCTGTCCCCTTGCTATGTTAAAATTCAGTTGACTAATCAACCAGTCAATTGAATTCTGGCCTGGTCAATATTGACTGTATGTGTACATAGCACATAATAATATAATGTCCCACATAAATCAGTGAACATATTACAACATATACAACATATACCCCCACTTGGGTCGGTTCTAACTACTAGAACTGACCCATAAATCAAACAACAAAAAATATCATTACGATTTGAGGTACTGGATGCTTTACAATGGCTCATATAAAATATGAAGTTGAAACTGGTTACATCTCTCTTCGCCAGCCTCTAAAATATCCCCATGAAACAGTTATTAGATAATATAACTTTTAGACCATGACTAGAAAAGGATTTGGTAAACATCAGTGGCCCACATAGCTGTGAGGCCTTATTATATCACATCAAGATCTTGATTATTGCGCAAAGACGAGCTGATGTCACAGTCCATCCTTTGGTCTGACTTCATCACATCCCTCACCATCTCACTGAAAGTAAACTTGGTATGCTCTGGGAGCTCCAATCCACATGTCCAGGATTCTCTCATCTCCAGGCTCAAGCTTTTCATTTTTAAAGATGCTTTTACACAAACACTCTACTTTCATCTTTACAGTAAGAAGAACCATCAATGTACCAGCACTCTCTTTCAAGGTCAAAAGGTTTGGATATGGCAGTAAAAACTGTGCTGCAAACTATTTCCTTGCACTTGACATTCATGAGTCCATCTTTGTTGATTGCCAGTTACAATTTGCTTTTGTAATTTGCTGTAGGCCGACCCCCTCATTGCCTTCAATAAAGCAGTTACTTGGATCATTCAGTCCACAACTACACCTGAATGGTATACCAACATATACATATACCCCCACACGATGGTTCAGATAGAGTCATCAGTGTTTATCAGATCTTCTGTCCAGACAAAGCAGCAGTGGAAATTCTTGCCAGTATCTTCACCATGAAAGGTAGAAAGGTCTTTTTCATGGATATATGTCATAGCCTTTAGCATATTATAAACAACTGAATCAACAAAGTTTCAAATCATGACTAGAGTGATGAATTTCACTCACCCCTCTTATAAATTTGGGGAAACCACCCAACATACTATGATTTATGCTATGCCAAGCCATTGTGCAGTATCTCACCTTAGATGTCAAATATATTGATCAATACGCATTATGTAATATGTACAGATGTTATGAAAATTATTTTAGGTTTAAATGCTTCTCTTTGGTTTTAAGATAAAGTTCAAGAAATAAAACAAACAAAATAAAAAAATTAAAAGCAAAATATATCAGGAAAAGGGAGAAAAATTAAAAAAAAAAAGTCCATTGCTTGATGAATTTCGAGAGTCCATGAATGCTTTATAATTCCTTGTTGTCTATTCAGCATTTCTCCCATAATTCTCCCCCACTAGCCAGCAATTTCAGACTGTGTGTTTCTGCTATTCACCGTCATTTAAATGTCTATATCTGAAAGACAAAAAAACTCTCCAACAAAACTAATTAGCAAGGTCCTGACATGTGAAGGACTTACTTACCAGTCCTAGCATACCCCCTTTACCCTGTTCTCCACCCTCCATACCTTCCCACAAATGACTCAACAAGGTATTGGAGTAAAATGGCCTTAACGGCCTTTTATTATAATAACCATAACTAAATAAATAACATTTTAATAATTTTAAATAACTTTAAATAACCGTTCGTATTCACTTGGGGTCTTAAAGGGGAACACAACCACTGGTCACTGCGATAAACTTCAATAAACTTTTATAGGCCTCGAGTCGCAACTCCCGGACAGCGAGACAGTACCCAACCTTCGCAGTGACCTAACTTTACCCCTTCCTGTTTACCCACGGGTAACCGGAAGGTACCAGATAACTCCCATATTACATATGGGTACAACCCATGCTATATCTCAAATATAGCACACAACTCCTCCTCCACACAGACCCAAACCACTGCCTAGGTCCCCCTGTTTTGGCCCCCCATTCTCATATACCAACCAGGGCGGGTGGGTGGGAATCTTCTTCCCCGCCGCTCGACACTGACGTCACTTCCCCTGTACTCCTGGCTAATTCCCACTGAGCGCCTCCCCTGTCCGGACCACTCCCCTTTTCTTAAAGAGACCTCACAGTGTGACTGTGCAGTCCGCACATGTCATGCTGTCCCTCCGCTGATCTCTTCGTTCCCCTGCTGCAGGACTCACTTGACATGTGAAGGACTTACTTACCAGTCCTAGCATACCCCCTTTACCCTGTTCTCCACCCTCCATACCTTCCCACAAATGACTCAACAAGGTATTGGAGTAAAATGGCCTTAACGGCCTTTTATTATAATAACCATAACTAAATAAATAACATTTTAATAATTTTAAATAACTTTAAATAACCGTTCGTATTCACTTGGGGTCTTAAAGGGGAACACAACCACTGGTCACTGCGATAAACTTCAATAAACTTTTATAGGCCTCGAGTCGCAACTCCCGGACAGCGAGACAGTACCCAACCTTCGCAGTGACCTAACTTTACCCCTTCCTGTTTACCCACGAGTAACCGGAAGGTACCAGATAACTCCCATATTACATATGGGTACAACCCATGCTATATCTCAAATATAGCACACAACTCCTCCTCCACACAGACCCAAACCACTGCCACCGCCCGCAAGGGGTAAAACCTTACCCTTGCGAGCACCTCCACACCTTCAAAGCCCGCTCTATCCCCTCCTGCAGGCCCAGAGCCCAAAGGTCTGTGCCAACTTCGTTAAGGTGCACCCCATCACTCCTAAGGTACCTCCATGTGTCCACCTCTAGCTCTCTATGCCTTATTGTCACCCCCCCATTACGTATGATGAACCTGCTAACTTCTTTGTTTACTTTTACCCTGGCCCTATCCACCTTTTTAGCTGACCAAGCCCATCGCCACGATGTCCTACCAACCATGTCTGACCACACAATCACCATACCTGGAAATGTTGCCTGTAGCCGTAGAACATCGCATTTTATGTCCCGTATCAACTCCCTCATGGACCTGGACCCCATGTCGTTCCCACCAACATGTAGCACCAAGACATTTGGTGCCCTGTCCCAACGGGCGAACCTGTGAACTTCAGACCTTACCCTACTCCAAAGCATGCCCGGTACCCCGATCCATCTGACCTGCGCTTCCTTCCTTGGAATGCCCAATTGCCTCCCGTTGGGCCGCACATCGGCTCTTTTGGCCCCCCAGAAGACGAAGGAGTGTCCCAGGATCCACACCAAGCCCACCTCTCCACCTGTGAAACAAAGTTGACAAACAAAACAGTAAGCGCCCTACCTGCAACCAACACTAAAACCCCAAAATCAATCTCCCAACCACAGAAATTAACTTTCTTTTTTTTTTTTTTTTTTTTTTTTTATAGTAAATGAGGGCGTATATAAAGCCTGAACCTGTCCGAATCCCATCTACCTATACGCTTCACCGCCTCCGCATTAAGCCCGGCTTTTGCTGCCTCTGTAGCAGCGCCAATGCGGAAAGAATGTGAGGAATAACTATTGGGGTCGTACCCAGCCGCCACTAAACACTTCTTGAACACCGCTATAAATTGGAACTTGGACAAGGCCAACCCATCTGCATGCATCAAAAAAGGGCCCGATAACCTGGGCCGTAAGTCCCGGAATGATTGTATCGCTCTAACCGGGCAAGCGGAGGATTCCAAAATGCGAAAAACTTCCAACTGAACCCCTTTTCCCAACTGATCCGTTTTTGACCTCGTTATCCAGATCCTAACCGAATCCTTCAAGCACTCCAAGTCCGCCCACTGCAGCCCCCCTTGAGCCCGCTTGGACGGGCTAACTAGTTCGCTAACCCTTAACGCTCCGTAGAACGCTAGCGCGAAAGCCGCTCGGAATAAGGCACTTTCGTACTCCGACACACAAATGGACGAAATGTGAGAGAACAAGCCCTGTAACATAGTAAAAGACACCGGGCGCCGACCATCCCTCCTCCTGTGCTCTTTCCTGTACCCTTTCACCGCTTGCCTCACCCAAAATTCTTTCGTATAATCCCGTTGCCCTTGCAATTTGAAAAGAAAGGCAAGACCTGCCAACTTCTTATCAATGGCCGATGCCGAAACCTCACCCTCAAAACCCAGATTAATGAAATAAAGAACCGCCTGTGTGACCTCCGGGCCCTCAGGATCGATGTCCAACTTGTGCAAACATGTTAACCACTCCTGCCATACCTTAGAGTAGGCGTCCCACGTGGCCTTACTCACAGAGCGCTGAATCCACCCTGCCACGTTCCCAAGGCAACGTTCCACATCCAGTCCGGGCAGGTAACCCCCTGCTGCTCCGCGTCTGGTGCCAATTCCCGAAACCTGTCCCACTGGAAACGAGACAGAGAATCAGCCAAGGTGTTCTCAACCCCCGGTAAGTGCACAGCGTAGATGAAAGCATTCAATTTCAAACAGCGCAACACTAAATATCTCAACAACCTGACCACCGGCTCTGACTTGGCCGATAGCCGGTTGATAACCTGAACCACCCCCAGGTTGTCGCAGTGGAGCCGTACCTTCATGTTACGAAATGCTTCCCCCCATATTTCCATTGCTACCACAATTGGAAACAGTTCCAGGAGGACAAGGTTTTTTAAAAACCCAGCTTCCCCCCAGGCCTGGGGCCATCGCGCGGCACTCCATTGTCTTTGAAATACCGCACCGTACCCTGTCGAACCTGCCGCGTCCGTGAATAATTCGAGATCCCAATTACTAATGGGACCCGACATCCACAGGGAACGACCATTAAATGATTGCAGAAAGTCATGCCAAATACACAAATCGTCCCTGTGCTCCTTCTTTAAACTAACAAAGTGAGTGGGGGCGTGAACCCCGGCTGTGGCAGCCGACAACCGTCGGCAAAACACCCTTCCCATGGGAATTATTCTGCAAGCAAAATTTAGCTTCCCCAATAATGATTGTAGCTGCCGCAACTGCACCTTGCGCCTACCGGCAATCTCCCGTACTTCCGCCTTGAGACTTTCCAATTTGTCTACTGGCAAGCGGCATTCCATTCCCAAAGAATCTACCTCAATTCCCAAGAATACAATGCTGGACTTAGGACCTTCAGTTTTTTCCGGTGCTAGTGGAACCCCGAAACGCTCCGCTATATGCTGCAAAGTTCCCAATAAGACCGCACAAATGTTGGAACCCGGTGGGCCAACGCACAAGAAGTCGTCAAGATAGTGCACCATCGAGTTGATACCCGATACGTCGCGGACCACCCATTCCAAGAATGAGCTGAAAGCTTCAAACAATGCACAAGAAATGGAACATCCCATCGGAAGGCACCGATCCACGTAGTACGCCCCATTCCATGCACAGCCCAGCAGTCGAAAGCTGTCCGGGTGAACCGGCAAAAGCCGGAATGCGGACTCAATGTCCGCTTTCGCCATCAGCGACCCCTGTCCGTAACGACGCACCCAAGATATCGCGGCGTCAAAGGAAGTGTACGTCACCGCACACTCCTCTGGCGCAATCGAATCATTGACCGAACCACCCTTCGGGAAGGAAAGGTGGTGAATCAACCTGAACTTGTTTGGCTCTTTCTTGGGAACTACCCCCAATGGTGATACCACTAAACCCTGAAGGGGAACGGAAGTAAAAGGACCGGACATGCGGCCTAAACTTACCTCTTTCTCAATTTTTTCCGAAACCACCGTTGGATGCAACAGGGCTGAACGTAAATTTGTCGCCATAGGAGGGGCAGCCGTTAATGAGCACGGAATTTTGAAACCAAACGCGAATCCTGCCTCTAACAATTGGGCCGCTTTGCGGTCGGGGTATCTACTGAGGAAAGGACGCATCCTTTCCACCCGCACCGGCGTCCTCCCTTTTACTCGCAGGCTCTCCGCCACGCCCCTTCCCTCTTCTAAAGCACTTGGACAATGCATGCGAACCCCCGCAGCCGGAGCACGTGTGCTTAAATCGGCAGTTTGCCCCATACTTACATGAGCCCTCGTTGAACTGCCAACAGAAGCCCCATTTTTTGTCGGTCGGTTGTCCTGGAGCTGTGTTACCTCCGACCCCTGCCTGAAAAAACTGTGAGGGAGCCCTCGTCGCCGTCATAAGCTTCATCCATAGGCTGATATCCTTATGATCCCAGCGTAGCGACGGTCGAACCGCCATCCGTTGTCTAAACTGTTCATCATACCGTAGCCACGCTATCCCGCCATATGTCCGGTGTGCCTCGCTAATGGCCTCCAGGTATACGAACAAAGCCGAGCAGTGTTCCGGGTGCTTTTCCCCAACCACACTAGCCAAAATGGCAAATGCCTGCAGCCAGTTGGAAAAGGTACGCGGGATCAACCTATATCTGCGTTTTTCTTCATCCTCTTTCTTAGCCAACTCCGGCTTCAGTCTATCCAGATTGAACTTTTCTAATGGCAACAATGTGAATATCTCCACATATTCGCCTTTCCAAATTTTGTCCTTTACCTCTGTCTTGAGATGCGCTCCCAGCGGGCCCTCAAAACAGACGTAAACCTCGCTTCTCGCGGAATCCGCCAACCTAACTGAATCCGCCTTTTTCTCCACCGATTTTTCTTGACCGTCCGGGGTTGGCCCGCCCGCCGATGCAGTAGGGGAGTCGACCGCTGCCGGCCCCGTGCCCGCCACAGAAGTAACCGTGGTCCCGGCCAACCCGGTCGCCGTTAGAGTGGCCACAGCCGTACCTGAGGTCCCTTGTGTCGTAGCCCACGCCTGAACCGGGGACGGGCTAACCCCCGCCGCTGGTTCAAAGCGTTGTACCAATGCCCGCAAACCCCCCAGCAAATCCTGTAGTCCTGCTTCCCTGGGCTGCTCTGTAGGGGGCCTAACCCCTCTCGCCCCCGCTGAACCACTCCCCCCTGGGGACCCCCTGTGTTTTTCCTGTTCTAACAACTTTCCTAATAAATCAGAAACAGATAAAGAGGAAACGTACTCACCAGGCTGCCCAGGACTGGGCCTATCAGCCGCCATTCCCGAATCCACCGCTGGGGTCGTCCCCTGTTCTTCGTCCCTCTCCGACCCGGACAGCTCACCCTCCGATCTGTCGCTGACCTCCGCTCGCTGAACAGCCGCTGTCTGCACCCCAGAAGGACCTGCTCTGGGTGCCGTGGGTCTGCGTTGTCTCTCTCTTCCCGACCTCTCAGGTGTACCGCCAGACCCGTGCGATGCCCGCCTTGATGGACTTCTCCGCCTCTGACTGGTCTGGGTCGCGCTTTCTCCACCTCCGCTCACCCGCGTCACTGTGCTCCTCATCCCCCCTCTGGAAATTGCTGGGCTGCTGGCCGCTTCGGATACATGGTCAGCCCCCCGAGTCTCGCTCCTCTCACGCTGGGCCGTCTGGTGGCTTGTACCTTCCATCGCATCTCCTGCAGCCTGCTCTTGGCATCTGCGACGAGCCGGGGGGGGGGGGGGGCAGAACCGTGTGCTCCGCTGGGCTCCCCCTTTCCTCCACTCCTGCCTCTGCGCTGTGTCTTCTTTGCATTACAAGCCCTGCTGCCATGTGTCTGTCTCTCACTGGGGGGTGGATGGGCCGCTCTTCTTCCTTCAGCCATACGCCTCTGACCACCAGGTGCAGTGTCAGGGCTGAAGCGCTCCGGCGGCCGGGACCGCCGTGCACGTGGTGTCTCAGGGCCCCCCCCGTTCGCCGCCGCTCCGTTCTCCTGGATCACCGCCGCTACCTGAGCCTGCAGCCAATCGCCCCCTCGCTCTGCAGCCGCCTCCCTCAGTCGCAACATCAGCTCCTCCATCGCTGAGATCTCCATAATCGGTAACGAGCAGAGCGGTGGGAGCGTGTGTAATCTTCTTCCCCGCCGCTCGACACTGACGTCACTTCCCCTGTACTCCTGGCTAATTCCCACTGAGCGCCTCCCCTGTCCGGACCACTCCCCTTTTCTTAAAGAGACCTCACAGTGTGACTGTGCAGTCCGCACATGTCATGCTGTCCCTCCGCTGATCTCTTCGTTCCCCTGCTGCAGGACTCACTTTAAACGTTGTTTGAAGTTAAAACAAAACACTATTTACACGTTTACAGTTTGGAGCTAATTCACCCCCACTGCTAGAGAAGTGTCATTTGCATTCAAAAACAGATCTGGAGAATGTACACCCTGTACCCCCTTCAACTGCACTAATAATTTATCACGTTCCCCTCTCATCTTGTCATACTCAATCTTCAGGTGGTCATATTTCTGTTTTAACTGAGAAAACGGTATCCAAGTCTTGGACCTTTTCTTATTATTATTTTGGTCAGCTCTGTTTTTCATATTAATATCACCTATGTTTGGCCCGGTGTGTCCTCTCTGGGTGTTATCATAGGATATTATCTTCTGATCTTTAGGTTCAGTTTTTGTCCTAAACAATGTGGCTAAATCAATTTTGACAGCCTGCTCATTTGACTTTCTCCATAAATGGTCTGCTCTCAACAATATGCCTTTTAAATCATGAGGATTTGGGGTAACTAATAAAATATTTTGTTTGATATCTTCATGCAACGCATCTAGAAACATACTCATATGTATCAAGCCCCCACGCTCAAATGCAAGATTATTACCGACCAATAATTCCATAATAGTTGCTATCCTGTGTGACAATTCATATGGAGATTCATTTTGCATCTGTTGGATCCTCCCATGAATAGTAACATCAGAACGTACACCATACAAAACACATAATAATTCCAGTAATATGTCCCTTGTCCTCAGAGGCTGAATACAGATCTGTTTAATTCTCATCCAAAGACCACTTCCTAAAGAATGTTGCAAAACTCTTTCTAAGTCAGATAGGTTGAGATTGTACATATCTCTGACCTGCTGCACATCACAAAACCATTTTAAAAATCTGTTTAAATCATGGTATGGAACCATTCCTATTTCTTTAAGAATTGCGTCTAATTCTTTTGGTTTCAAAGGCTTCATTACAAGCTGAACTTCACCTGTATTATTATTATTGTTATAAACTGTGGTGGTCACAGTGGGGGCAGCTGGTAATGAATTATTAGATTTAATATGAGGTTCTGTTTCATCTGATAGAAAGCATGTGTCTGCATTTTGCTGCAGATTGCTGAATCCAAGATTTGATGCATATCTGCATTCCTGAGATCTCTTCTCTAATTCCATAATTCTTAATTTTAATCTCTCATTTTCCTCTGATAATTCATCACAACGTTTAGATTTCTCAAGCAAAGCTTCCCCAATAGTAACTACATGCAATTTTAAATTTACTGTCTCAGTGTCTGATTGGTTTTGTAACCTCTCACAAACATTGTTGCTATTATCAACTGCCTTCTGTAACTGGGTAATTTCCTCAACCTTACCCTTTAAAGAACTTTCCATTGTTAAACAGCAAGATAATAAGCCATGCACAATACAACCTTTTCTTTTACTTTCTGAAATTTTGCTATCAAAAACATTTTTCTCTAAAAATTCCTTCATCATCGTCCACGTCTGCTTACATTTTTCTGGAATTTCATAAGGACTGCCATGGCGCTTAATACATTTTAATACCCATTTGTTAAATTTATCAGAACTGACACTAGCTTCACACTGAGTAAGCATTTTGACTATATTACTAATAATTTAAAAAAAAGGAAATATTTTACTCACCACATTAATTACTCTTCAGCTTCCAGTTCAGGTCTTCTGGTACACGACACAGTCCTTTTTTTGTTGTTGTTTCCAGTCTCCAGAGAATAATTCTGGGGTTCCCAACTTGTTTAATTTTGTAGATCAGACTCTCTTATGTCACAACCAGACATTAGAGTCACAGCACAGCTCTTGGTTCTTCATCAGACTTCTGTCCAACTCACAGGATTGTTGTCACCACCAACTTCTGTTACTAAGTCCGAAAATGCTCTTCTGGTCACTTGAACGGCACAAATGTAGTGATCGGGTATATGTATTGGGTGGATAGTATCGTGGGTACGATGATTAATTAGTAAGTACTCTTCCGCAGCAACCCAATTCTTCCAGAGAGATGCACTTTATTGACCAACACAGAACAAAGTCCAAAGTCCACAGATGACAAAAAATCCGACAGAGTAGATATAATTCAGAGACCCATGTTCCTAGGTCTGTGTGTTCCCAGCCATACACAGACAAGCCTAACTTAAACTATAGACTGAACACCATGTTATATTCACTAAATATTGAATGGCTGAGCAATTTGATTGGCCGTCTCCATTCAGGTCTTTTATATACTTTAGTCTTTCAGATAGACAACAACTCCCAGCTGCAGCTGCAGTCATAAACCACCCCAATTTGCACTCCCGCATATCAACATCAACAAGTTCCCTTAGATATGTGTAATTAGATTAGATTAACAGATACTACCTGAACACCCTTTGAGATGTTCAAATAGACTTTCATAAGATTAACACATCAAAGGGTCTTCAGCTGTCCCCTTGCTATGTTAAAATTCAGTTGACTAATCAACCAGTCAATTGAATTCTGGCCTGGTCAATATTGACTGTATGTGTACATAGCATATAATAATATAATGTCCCACATAAATCAGTGAACATATTACAACATATACAACATGTAATAATAGAAATAATGCGCTACAATCATCCTGACACCATAACAACCATGGTGCCGGAATGATTGAAGCGTTAACACCAGGTGTTTGGAGTATCTTTATCTGCTGATTGTTAAACTTTCTAGAATACACATATTTTTATTCTGTAGGATCTGGGGCTGCTGTCCCGTCATTCCCCCCTCCCTCTCCCCTATTTCCCTCTCTATCCCTCATTCATCTCAGACTCTAACCACACCCTCTTGAGCCACGCCCATTTAAGCCATGGCCACTATTCCATGTAAACCACGCCCATTTTTGCAGCGGCGCGCAACGCACTTGTATTTTTTGCTAAGCCACGCCTACACACGAATGTCCCGCCCCCTAATTATTGTACAGCTCCGTCTACAGCCAAAAAAAGTGTCCAACAATTTTTTTTTGTAATGTTGGCAACTATGGATTAGGCTGGATGGCGGACGCAGTCCCTGGTGTCTTGGCTAAATGACCCATAATCCAATCCCCGCTGCTGGTCCTCCTATCATGGCTAAAAGCCTTGTCTGGGGTCTGCTGGGTCCATGTAAAGTAGGCAGCGGTGTCTGCAGAGTCTCCACTATGCACGCGCACTCGCGATATGCCAGTGTTTACGGTCGGATGATGGAGGTTGGGTAAGCTAAATGTGAAAAATGCTTTGTATCCAAATGAATGCTGCATTTCTGGGTATTGTTGTGCTTTGCTCCCTGCAGCCACTATGCATAGCCTGAGCTCCTCCACAGGCAGTATTCTGCATAACAGGTGCACAAAGTAATACTTTGTCTGTTCACACATGACAATAACCTTTTGGTGGCTTCTCATGTTTGCTCTACTATTGTGCCATTGTGCCAACCCCCTCAAAAGACCAGCATTTCCAGAGAAGGTAGAGGAATTAAAGTAGCAGGTTTAAGGCAGGATATCGGTGAATGACATTATTGGACAAAGAACTCTGGTATGGAAGATTTATTCCATCTTTCTGGCCAAAAAGAATGGACACTCCTGACCCGACTAGTGTCTACATGTCAAGAGTGTCTAATACAGCTAATAGAGTGTACATATAATTTTCAGCATAATGCGTCACAAGCGAACAGGCGGTACACTTCTGTTATACAAAACATTCTAACCTTTTAAAAATTAACCTATGCATCCTAACCCAGACAAATTCTGCAAACCATATATATTTTTAACTTTATACAAAACTTTCGTTTCTCTGCAGTATGCTCTTGCACAAAGAGGAACTCAGCAGGTTTCTGTATGGGAGGGGGAGTGAGTAAGTCCAGTGTCTTTAACCAAAACCTGTCATAAATAGTTTCAGGATGAAATACAAAAAATATGATTCTTAGCTGAAATTCTAAATCAGTCTTACTACACACATAACTATGGCCATATAAACTGACCCTCGTTGCCACTTCATTCCCCCCTTTTATCCTAATCATAGCGATTAATATGAGCGAGATTAAGCATCACTAGATAACATACAGTTTTGTTTTGTTTTTTTTCTTCTTTATGGTGGCCTCACTAGCAGGCACAAAATATTCTTCTACCTAGACTATTCCCCATTGTCAGCTCCAGTCGGGTCTCTCATTAACTTATAAAACACTGGGATAGTGACCCTTGGCCCATGGTAACAATAATGCCCCGTACACACGGTCGGATTTTCCGATGGAAAATGTCCGATCGGAACGTGTTGTCGGAAATTCCGACCGTGTGTGGGCTCCATCGGACATTTTCCATCGGATTTTTCGACACACAAAGTTGGAGAGCAGGAGATAAATTTTTCCGACAACAAAATCGCGTCAATTCCGACCGTGTGTGGCCTGTTCCGACGCACAAAGTGCCACGCATGCTCAGAAGAAATTCCAAGACGGAACAGCTCGTTCTGGTAAACTTAGCATTCGCAATGGATACAGCACTTTCGTCACGCTGCAATGTTAAAAATGGTTTAATACAGCGCACTCTCTTCTTCTTTATAATGTGACAAGAATTAAGTAGTTTTGCTGCTCATATTCACACACACTTCTCACAAAGTTTTATTTTTATTTTTTTATTGGGATTCCCTGAATATATTGTTATTAGTTGTCACATCTGACAGAATTTTTTTTTTTTTTATTTAATTTTTTTGGGGATTTTAAGCCTTTTTTTTATTTAATGTTTGGATTTTTTCAAAGGCTGATCTTTGTTCAATGTTATTTTTATTTTTACTCCAGAATATTTTTGGGTGTGTTTTGTGTGTCAAGTTACCCCAACACCATTGATATCTTTTATTATTTAATCTCCAGGAGATTGTTTGGTGTTGGTGTCCCTTGTTCATTTCACATTGTATATTAGAAATGTACCTGAATCCTCACAAACAAACTGTCCTTTTTGAAGTAAAACACATAGGAGAGTATAATTCAAAACAAAAATCCTTTATTAAGGGCTCAGAACCAAACAAAGAGGAAGGCAACACTGGATCAACAGGAGAAATTAGCGAAGCCTGGGACCCCCACGGCAGACATCAATTCTTGAACAGAGATCGGGAAAGCAGCAGATGACATCTGTGTCCCCAGGCTGTGGTACCACAAGAGGCTGCATTTTTTGGCCGACCAGACTGGATCCAGGGTTCTCACTTTCTGGTCTTCCTTTCACGCTTCCTTCCCGGCTGTGGCTGTGCAGTTGGAGATGTGGCAGGAGGAGGAGTAGGACCTGGAGGAGGACCGGGGAACCTGGAGGAGAGGGAGGATGAGGAGGAGGACCTGCAGGAGGAGGAGGAGGACCATCGCAAAGGTGTGTCTGAGCTGTCATTTGGCCCCTCATACCTTTGTTAAGAGCCTCCAATATGAGCGCCTCACACATGGCTTGTTGTCCCTCCTCCATCCTCTGCATTTTATAGGCAATGGTGGCAGCAATGTCCTCCTCCACGGTCTGTGGTGCTCCTAGGACCTCTGTAGCCCTCCAAAAGAGTCCTCTGGTAGCCTCCTCTAGGGCACTCCTCCTACTGCCACTTTCTCTTTCCAGGGGGGGTGGAGGGACCTGCAGATCAGCCAGCCGGCTCGGCTCGTCCACCTCCTGGCTGAGACTTCCCTGTGTATGAAAAAGGGACATGGTTGTAATGTTTTGCATCATCAATCACAATCCTAAATTAGTACTCCCAACTAACATCTAGTTAACATCATTGATTGTACAAGCAGAAATATTTAGAGGAATGCTATACCTGGCTCAATCTGGGCTCCTCCATGTGTTGTTGCCTGGAAGGCCCAGGTTGGTCGTCAGAAGCCTCAGCCGGGGGGGAAGGAAGCGTGGAAGGAAGACTGGAGAGGGATGGCCTGGGTTCAGTCTGGCCTGTCAGAAAATGCAGCCTGTCGTAGTACAACATCCTGGGGACATAGATGTCATCTGCTGCTCCGGATCTCTGTGAATCCAGGACCTTCTTGCGCTCCCTTAGATATGTGCTCCTCAGGCCACCAATTAATATCTTTAAATAGGTGATGTCTGCCGTGGGGATCACCTGCTTCACAATTTCACACAATTGCTCCAGTGCTGCCTTCCTCTTTGCTTGGTTCTTGAAATGGGGGTGTTTAATCTCCCACAGACAGGGCAGCTCCCTTAACATATCTACGAATACTGACATGAAGTCATTGTCTTTTAGTAGCATATCCATGTTCACTGCAAGACACAACACAAGACAAAGCCTAATGTCAGACAAAACTCTCCTAATCTTGTTACAATATAGGCCTCAATGTAGAAGCAGTATAGGCACAAGTTTGTCTCTTACCTTCGTTCTTACGATCGGCGCGTCCAATGCTCCTTCCTCCGCTCACAGATCGTACGTAATACGCACGCATGTTACGCTTTATACACACTGCGCATGTGTGTAACTCCACGTGCCCCTGATGTTCTTTCTAGTCTATTCCCCGCCCCTTTTCGTTCGGCGCAGTGGGGGAAGAGCACATGGCGGAGTCACAGCAGGTGCGTGCTAATTGCAGGAACGAGGAGGAGGAGGAGGAAAGCCCGGATCCGGACACGTCCCGATCCAGAAGGAGACATTTTAAGGCCACAATTATGTCCTTTGGGGAGATGTTGGAGATGGTCGACATCATGAAGAAGTCCGACTATGACGGAAAGTATGGGCCTTACCCCAACCCCCAATATCAGAAAGGCCAAGATCATGACGAAAGTGATCAAAAGTCTGCACAAGAATCTTTGGGGTACGACGATCGAAAGATCAGCTCAGGAAGCGGTGGTCAGACCTGAAATTGAGAGAACCAGAGCAGTACCGAAAGATCCGGAGAGTGCTGCAAAAAAGTAAGTAGTTGTGCTGTGTTCCTATTCTTTCTGTCTTTATTCCGTTCGTGCTGCTCCATATGTTTTTATTAATTGTAACGTTTAAAAGGGCAACTTTAATGTTCATGGGCCCGTTATTCGTTCGTATCAAACATTTTTCTTTCGGCCTCTAAAACACCATTGTTTAGGCCATATGCACTTTCCCACATTTTTTTTGGGCCTACTTGGATGCCAAATATTTGTTTGTGTAGATGGGTTTGTTACTAGAATGAAATGCAAACTAGATTCTGTGTAAGGAGAGGACACTGAGCAGCTGTTTTCACATCTGGACAATGGAGCACTAGTGTGGGACACAAGAACACCATTTTTATTAGGGGGCCACACAGGTGCTCCAGTGTATACTATAGGGGGGGCTACATCTGTGAAGCTTGTACCAAACAGGTAAAGTATTGCAGCTTGACAAAGGCCAATAAAAAAATACATCTTGGAACTCTGCTAAAATAGACAATTGTACCCCACTTCCAAGCAATGTTTCCTATTTCTAGTTCTGTCATCAAATATCTGTGTGCTAATTATACCATTTTTGTTTTACATAGGGGAGAAAAGACTCGGAGGACACCCCTCATCTGAGGAGACCACAGACCCCCCACCTCTGGAAGAAGGGGAACTAACACCAACCCAAGAAGAGCAGGAAGAAGAAGAAGATGTGGTGGAGATTGGCACCACAACAGGTGAGTGTCTGCGACCACAGGCTCAGGTAAAAGAGATGGATGCTGGCAGATTTTTTATACCTGTTTTTGTTTTGTTTCTCTCTTTTTAGGTGATCGTGATGTGAGGGATCCAGAACGTTTCACATCAGAAAGTGCCCAGATCCTGATCGGGGAGATCATGGGGTGTAATGTAGAACTGCAAAACATACAGCAAAAAATCAATGATGTGATTAAAAAAAATAATAACATCATTGATGTTTTGGGGCGAATTTAAAACCCCACAAAATCACTTTTTGAATTGTGGTCCAATCTTTTAAAACTTTTTGCAATGTTTTGAAAAGCCAAATTTGGAGGATGCACACAGTGTGTCAACATGTGCTATCTGCCATCACGGGAGATCAATGGACGCGTTTTGGGGGTGCAACCCCTTCCTCAATTATAAAGTCGCATTAAGGAAGGGCTTGCTCCCCCAAAACACGTCCCTTGATCCCCCCTGATGGCAGATAGCACATGTTGACATTCGTAAATTGGTGTGCATCTTCCAAATTTGGCTTTTCCAGGGGTGATTTCCCCCCATCTGAACGCTATATCAAACCCAGTTCCTAAATACTGATGTCTGATATAGCCTTCAGGTTTTACCTAATGTGAACTTTGTAAGTTCAAGTTTTTTGGCTTTCTTGTTGGTTTTACACAGGCCTGTTTTATCTGAAATTGACATTTCGATTTTTGATAATGCTACTGCAAAAATTGTTATACAACAAACATGTTGGTTTGTTTTAAAAACCTTTGGTAAATGCACATGTGATTGTGCAGGTATAAAAAAGTTGCTTACTCAAGAATGTGTGGATTATTGTCTCAACACTACAACACTTTTGGGGTGATGTAATTGCTGTTTTCAGCAAAAATGGGGGTTATTTCCTAAGGGCAAATCCTCTTTGCACTACAAGTGCAGTTTCAGTTAGGAAAGTCCCACAGCTCGGCAAAGTGGGAGGCCACAGTCTGCCATTCCTGTGGCGTGGAAGGAAACTGTTGAGGAAAAAACAATACACATTACTATTTTGACTCTGAAACATAGCAAGCAGATTAGACACAAACATTATGGGGCAACCTCCAGATAGCATTTACTAAGGGGAATTTAACAAGGCCAAAGTATAAGGTACACCTATCATATTCCCCTTCCCCCCCTCTCATGGGCCATTTCTAACATTATAGGGGGTGTGTGGAAATCTTGGACAGGTAACCCTCTTCACTTCATTGAGAGATGAATGCCTAAATAATGGGTATTACTTTGAACAGCCCCTCCTTAGTTACACTATTGGCAGCCCACTGGACAGGTAAGAAGTGTCATAATACAAAGATATAAATACACACTGTACACATTAGAGGACATTTGGACATTCTGCTATTACCTATCAAGATAATAATAGGATACAAAAACTTTAAACAGTACCATTGGAAAGTATACAGGCAGGCCCTTGCACTACATGCTTTGGGGAATTCATCCATAAATCTGAGCACTAAAGAGGTGGGTATAGTGTGTATGGGTTTGGCAAAGTCAGCAGATAGATAATTGAGGATAGAGAATTGGGATCAGCTGACTTAGCAGTTGTGGGAGGGAGGGTTACTAAAAATTATTTGGGGACACCACAAAAAAAAAGCCTCTGGCACTCTGCCTGAATTTAAATCAAAAATAACATTGCCAAACATTTTAGGGGGTGTTTGGGGTAAAGCACTACTATGGAGCAGATAAAATACATTGTTAAGTGACTACATGAGGTGAATATAGGCCAGGAGACACCATGCTGGGGAGGTTAGTGAAGGGCAAATATGTATGAAGGACATAAAATAATAATTACATAAAAATCCAGCATGCATGAGGACAAAGGGGACATTCACAGCATATTACAATCATGGTAATTAGGGAATGAGGAAAGAAATACAATATATTAGCAAACATTCAATACAATAAAATGTGATATAAAAGGATAAAAATCTTACCTTCATATACTCCTTCTGCAGGACCTGGATGATGGCAGAACAGGTCTCTGGGATAATGATCCCCAGAGCCTGGGGGGAGATGCCTGTCGAGAACTTCAAGTCCTGCAGGCTTCTCCCTGTGGCCAAATACCGCAGGGTAGCGACCAACCTCTGCTCCGGAGTGATGGCTTGCCTCATGCAGGTATCCTGCCTGCTGATATAGGGGGTCAGCGAAGCCAACAAACGGTGAAACACGGGGTCCGTCATCCTAAGAAAGTTCCTGAAATCATCAGGATTATTCTCATGGATCTCACGGAGCAAAGGCATATAAGAGAACTGGTCACGCTGAAGCAACCAATTCTTGGTCCATGAACTCCTCCCCACCCTGTTCGTGGACTGGACTTGTGTCAAGGTCAGGACCCCAACACCAAGCCCCCGCACAGCACGAACTCTACGAGGAGTACGCATATGAAACATGGCTAGAAAACGGTTGGCTGCTCAGAACGAAGTAACAGAACGCACTGAAGAACAGCAAGGCCTGTGAAGAGCGACCTGAAAAACAGTAACGAACGAACAAGAATACAATGACTAAGTCACGCAGAACTTGCTTGCACGCACTGAAGAGCAGATACAAACCCACAAGCACAAACTGAACGGCAGAAAACGATCTGAAAGCCACGAGTCTGAAAAAGCGCAAATCGTCTCTCACCAAACTTTTACTAACACGAGATTAGCAAAAGGAGCCCAAAGGGTTCCGCGCTTGGTTCTGAACCGGCCTTTTCTAGTCTCGTCGTAGGTGGTGTACGTGACCGCGTGGTTGGCGATCGGAAATTCCGACAACTTTGTGCGACCGTGTGTAGACAAAACAAGTTTGAGCCAACATCCGTCGGAAAAAATCCTAGGATTTTGTTGTCGGAATGTCCGAACAAAGTCCGACCGTGTGTACGCCCTATAAGAATGCAAAAGAGTAAAAATATTAGCACTCCATACACTATAGGGAGAATCAGAAAATAATTAAAACTTGTCTCTGCAATACTTGAGTTGGTGATCAGGGTATGGTTTACCAGCTTACCGATGGAGCTAAAGCTCCGAGCAGTTAGCCAGGTTTTATAGGGTGCACAAATGGGTTATAACAGGTTATCTGATTTTCAACGAAGAACATTGAATAGGTATTCCCATTATGTATGCAAGTACCAGCTTCTGTGCCCTTGCATTGATAATGAGAGTGCCACAGTAACATCTTGGTAGCTATGGATCCTACTCTGGTGGTCTTTATACAAGGGTCACATGAATTACCCTCCCCCCTTTTTAGCTCGGCCAGTATTACTTCTATGGCTATCAACAATCAGTCTCATTATAAAGATTTTAGTAAACATTACATCGATGAATATCCTCAAGCTTCAGCTTATGCGTAGACCAACCAGCGTCCGGGCTGTGGTCGGAGCAGAGCTTAGTAGATGTCCTTTATCTTCCGCCGTGCATTGAGCCAGCAGTTTCCAGGGGTGTTCTGGCCGCAGGGCTGGAGTTCTTCCTTATGATTTCTCTGGTCAATCTCAGTCTCAAAGGATCTTGGGGATCTACTGTACTGTGCCAGGAGTCTGTGAGGTCAGCAGCTCGTTTTACCCTGGAGTGGTGTATCCAGGGTGTCACCTCGGCTACCTTAATGGCTGTTGGGGTAGCTAGCAGAACAGTCTAAGGACCTCTCCATTTTGGCTCTAGTGGAGTTAAGTTCCACTCCTTTACCCACACTGTGTCTCCTGGTTTAAAGGGGTGTACTGGGTTTGACAAGCTTATGGGAAGTTTCTCTTGAACCCATTTCCCTATGTCTTGCTTACTCTCCCCAAGTCTCTGTATCAGTTCACCGTTAACTACCCCTACTATCTGCTGCAAGTCTCCTCTTATCCTTCTAATGATGGGTGGGGGCCTACCATACAGTACCTTAAAGGGGACAGATTTGTCCTCTTTGTTGGGATGCTCCAAATTCTCAGTAAAGCAATGGGCAACATCAAGGTCCATTTCATTTGGATTTCCTGACAGAGCTTGGCCAGTTGTGACTTGAGCGTGCGGTTCATTCGTTCAACTTTTCCAGAGCTTTGGGGCCTATACGCAGTGTGTAGTTTCCAAGTAATCTTAAGTGCTGTTGCTAATTCCTGGAAGCACTTGTGGACAAAGGCAGGGCCATTGTCTGAGCCTATGGCGAAGGGGATTACATATCTGGGGATAAACATCTTTTACAAAACTGCTTCCGTCAATAAAGTACTCAAAGTTTGGATTTTCCAAGGGGCTGTCTTTCAAGTCTGGTCAGCTTGCATATCCATTACCTGGAGACAGTCATGAGTTAGGGGTTCTTGTGAGGTGGGGAGCAGAGTGGCTGGGTTTAAAGTGTTTACAGTCTCTAAGTGGATACGAGGATTTTCACACAGCATAGCTTGATATTTAACCAGTCGACTGTTAGTAAGCCAGTGATTTCCCTTGTAATCCATTAATGCCTGTACTTGGTGTGGGACTCGGACATAAGTCTCCTGACCTAATGACAACTTGTCAGCTTCAGCCACAAGGAGGGCTTTTGCTGCGATGGCCCGCAGGCAGGATGGCCATCTCTGAGCTACAGTGTCCAGTTGTTTCGAAAGGTATGCTACAGGGTGCTGCCACGACCCCAAGTATTACTGCTATTCCTTGTTTTTCACTGACATACAAATAGAAGACTTTTTGGCTATCCGGCAGGCCTAGCGCAGGAGCCTGCATTAGGTAGACCTTAATGTCTTGGAATGCTCTGTTTTGTTGTTCTCCCCATGGAAAGGGTTCCTTTTCTCCCCCCTTTGTGGATTCATAGAGGGGTCTGGATTTTGTGGCAAAGTCCCGTATCCAGATTCAGCAGAATCCTGCTGCCCCCAGGAATTCACGTACTTGCCCTCTGGTAGTCGGGGTGGGAATCTGACAAACAGCTTCTTTCCTGCCTTCTCCCAATTGTCTCTGTCCTTGTGATACTCTGAATCCCAGGTACTTTACAGTCTCTTGGCACAATTGCGCCTTTCTCCAGGACACCTTATAACCTGCCTCCCACAGTAATTGTAACAGTTCGTTAGTGACCGCTGGGTGGATGGTCATTACAGCCTGATTGACCGATCTGAGGTCTTGAACAGGACGACAGTGAGCTGTTCCGGGTTTCTGTACTGGGAGTAGAGGTAGATTCCAGGGAGACTGACAGGGTTTTAGAATTCCATAGTGTAGGAATTTGTTTAAGTACTTTTGTATTCCTATTAGAGCTTTTCGAGGGACTGGGTACTGTTTCAGGCTGACTGTAGTGGCTCCTGATTTTAATTCAATAAGGATTGGGGAAATGTGTCTGGCTAATCCTGGTGGGTTGTCTTCTGCCCATAGTCCCAGGATGTCTTGCAGTATGCGGGCTTCAAAGGGATGGGGAAATTTTAGGATAGCCTGTCCGTCAGATTGGAAGTATATGTGTGCTCTGAGTTTAGCAAGTAAGTCTCTGCCCAGCAAGGGAATAGGGCAATCCGGCATGTACAGGAACTGATGTTGGCCTTGATGCCCCCCAAAACTACAAAGTCTTTCTAATAGGAAGGGTCTTTTGACTTTATACTTCTGTACTGCTTGGTTAATTCTGTGTCTCTCCTCAGTATTAAAAAGGGTCAATAAAAGTTGCTGGCAGTGCGACCAAGTGGGGTTATGGGTCTGAGTTATTGACCGGAGCAAATCTGTGATGGCTTGGGGCTTCTCAGAGTAGGCAGGGTTATGAATCTTCCAGTTCAGTAAATCTGTTGTGGTAAAAAGGGGTGTAAACTAGAGTCCAATGTTCCCCCACCACCTGTTTTCTTAGGGGCATTTGCAGAGGTATTTTGAAAGACAGGGCAAGGGTCCGGCTATTTGCATCAGGATTTCTTGGAGTGGAAGTGGACACTTGATTGGGGAGCCCATTGACTACTACTGAGTTCCCTATTTCTGTCCTGCCTATACCCAGAGTGTTACGGTTCGGAGTATATTTACTGAGATTTGGCATTGACAAACTTGCTGAATCTGATGTAGGTGGACAACAACTTGAGTCCCCTTGTTTACTGGACGGGGCATTTGGACATGGTTCTGACCTGTCTCTATCGGAGGTCCGTTCCTCTACATACGAGGGAGGCTGATCTGTCTCTTCGGGTTTAGAATATATGTGTTTTGTTTGTTTTGTCAGTGGTACTACTCTTGTCATAACCATAATTTTGCACTGTTCCTCTTTTTGTGGCTTCTATCCACTGCAGGTCTTTATCTCCCATTTGTCCAAAGGATGCACAATCATCCAGACGGACGTTTTCTCCTAACTGAACGAACAGTCCTCCTGGAAGGTGCGTCTTGGTCATGTTTCTGTGAGTCTGACATAATATTCTCAAATAATCAGTCAAAGGTTCCCTGTGTGGGCCACCGCACTCCATAGCAGGGCCATTCTTTCTCACACAATGTTATTAATTTCTCAAGACTAAGTTTTTAATTGCAGTTCTTAGAAAATCCCTTCCTAAAGTTGGAGATCATGGATTGTAGGGGAGATTCAACACTATGTTTCCCACCCATTCTTGTAACCTAAAAGACACCAAGACAGACACAGAGGGTAGGGTAAATGATGAGAATTCAGTGAGGGGTCTGAATCCTCAACACAAGTAGGAACAATAGACAACGCTTCCCTCGGTCAGTGGCCTGGGCGCGGTCTCCCGGCCAGGAAACGCACTTAGAAGAGGACAACTGTCACCTCACCACAAAGTGATGTCTCATACACACATCAATCATACCAGACACTCCCACCCAAAAATGACTGACTGACTGAGGATTCGTCCGAAAGATGCACAATCATCTGAACGGACGTCTCTCTCGGAAGGTGATCAGGCTTCCCTTCTCTCGATCCATCGAGAGGCTGGCTGGCTGTTTGACTGTTATCCAAAAACAAAAGTAAAAAGACTCTCACCTGTTCCCGTTGGAGCTCCAGCTATCTATTTCTCAGATTCCCAGGTCCTTTTGAGGCTACCAAGATCGTCCACAGCAGGCCACCAAATGGGACACAGCGCAGTCTCCTAGATAACAGTTCTAGAAGGCACCTTTTGAGACTACGATATAGCCCACAGGGCTGGCCTCTTGGACCACTCCTTGTAGGTCTGGTGGAAAACAGTCCCACCTGCCTCAACAGGTCACACCGATATTCCCCTCTCACGGCCAAATGCACCAAATAAAGTAGCAGGTTTAAGGCAGGATATCAGTGAATGACATTGTTGGACAAATAACTCTGGTATGGGAGATTTATTCCATCTTTCTGGCCAAAAAGAATGGACACTCCTGACCCGACTAGTGTCTACATGTCAAGAGTGTCTAATACAGCTAATACAGTGTACATATAATTTTCAGCAAAATGCGTCACAAGCAAACAGGCGGTACACTTCCGTTATACAAAACATTCTAACCTTTTAAAAATCAACCTATACATCCTAACCCAGACAAATTCTGCAAACCATATATATTTTTAACTTTATACAAAACTTTTGTTTCTCTGCAGTATGCTCTTGCACAAAGAGGAACTCAGCAGCTTTCTGTATGGGAGGGGGAGTGAGTAAGTCCAGTGTCTTTAACCACAACCTGTCATAAATAGTTTCAGGATGAAATACAAGAAATATGATTCTTAGCTGAAATTCTAAATCAGTCTTACTACACACATAACTATGGCCATATAAACTGACCCTCGTTGCCACTTCAGAATCACCTGTGGATGACTACTGGAACCAGCTATGGCCTGTTGAGATATGGGATATCCTTTTATATTTCTATGTTCTCTATAGTTTTTCACAAAAAAAAAAAAAAAAACACATTTATGATGTCTACAAGTCCCTTGGTTTGTATACATTGCACAATATTATTGTAATTCTGTTGCAAATTCCTACCTTTTTGTTGCTGTTCTGAACAAAACTTTAGCCTTGTACACACGATCGGATTTTCCAAAGGAAAATGTGTGATGACAGGCTGTTGGTGGAAAATCCGACCGTTTGTATGCTCCATTGGACAATTGTTGGATTTTCCATGGACAAATGTTGGATAGCAGCTTTTAAAATTTTCCGCGGACAAATGTCTGTTGTCGGATTTTTCGAGCGTGTGTACACAAGTCCGTCGGACAAAGGTCCAAAGTACAAACACACATGCTCGGAAGCAAGGACGAGCCAGAAGCGGTCGGTCTTGTAATCTAGCGTTCGTAATGGAGAATTAACATTCAAGACGTGGCAAATTATGAAATCTCGAAATGCAGCGCACATTTCTTCTTTAATGGGATAATAATGAAACTGCTTTGCAGGTGATATTGATGGAGTTATTGCAAACGAATTTTCAAAGGCTTTTTTTTTTCCTAGTGATATCAAGAATAATATTATTATGCTTTTTTTTTGGGGGCGGGGGGCAAGTTACCACAACACCATTATCCCGTAGTTTTTAAGTTCAAAGATACAACTATGTTGGTGTTAATTTTACATTGTATTTTTTTAAATGTAACTGCCTACACCCAAACAGGCATTTGAAGTAAGACACATAGCCAAGTATTATTCTCCACAATTTTTTTTATTGTGCATTAAAAAAAAATAAAATGAAATAAAATTAGACATGCTATCTGCCAATAGAACTGAACCAACACGTGCATTCTATGCATCCAAAAATATAGAATAAATAACAAATCAAATTATTATTATTCAACAAAAAATAAAATAAAAGCCTCATGCATGTGTCCCGATTCTTAATATAGGGGGTCAACAATGCAAAGAGTTGGTGAAAGCAGGGGTTCGTCATCTGGAGATAATTCCGAAAAACATCTGGATTATTCTCCTGGAGCTCCCGCAGCAAAGGCATATGACATAAGTAGTCATGATTAATAAAGCAACCAATTTTTGGTCCAAGCACTCCTCCACCTGTTCCTGGACTATACTTGGGTCAAAACAATAACTCCAAGGCCAATAATAAATAACACGTTATCTTCTCCGATTCCGCAACATGTCTGGTTGACGAATGGACATTCGGAAAGGAACTGTAAAGCACGAAATGAAAAGCGCAAACTGAAAAGCATGAAATGAAAAGCACTAAATGAAAAGCGCGAAATGAAAAGCACGGAATGAAAACGAATGAATGAAATGAAAAGCGCGATCAACACTCACCAAACTTCTACTAACACGGAATTTGCAGAAGGAGCCCAAAGGGTGGTGCTAAAGAGCTGAAAAACCATGTAGTACATTAGTACGTTCGTGTTTGTTGGCCGAAAATTCCTTGCCGTTTGTATGCAAGAAAAAATCCAGGCACACGCCTTCAGAAAAAAGTCTGAGGTTTTGTCTGCGGAAAATCCAATCACGTGTACGAGGCTTTTTACATTATGTCCTGATTCCTGGCAGGGCAAGGTGTAGCACTTTTTAACCACCTGGTCAATCAGGGCTGTAGATGGAAGCTTCAGTCTCCCTCTAGCAGTGATTAACCCTTTAGGGTTTGTTACTAAGCAAACTATTTTACTGCATTTAATTATTTTTATGGGCTGATTTGTTAAATGGCACGCAAAACCCTGTGGAAAGGTTATCTATTGGTAATGACCAGTCTCAAAGCAAAACAGTCCTCTTTAGGCTCTTCAATAAAGAAGACGTGGATGAACGTGATGCATTTATATGGTTATACGTTCTGTCAATGACCAGTCTAGTAACCTTCCCAGGCAAATCAGCCTCTTCAGACTCTCCAAAGGGGAATATGTGGAGGAACGTGACTGTGTGAATCTTGCTTTAATTAAACAACCAGAGATGAGGATGATGATACCTAACAGGTTGTCTTATTTATTAAACAAGTGGCCAATACACTCAAAGAAGTATTTCCACTTACCCTGTGACTGGGGGTTAAATTCTCTGGCAATGAGCAGTCATATAGCTTTCCCAAGCAAAACATCCCTCTTCAGACTCTAAGAGGAATACATGGATGGGCATGACAGTATGTATCCCACTGGCTCCAACAGCCAGGGATAAAGATGACACCTAATAGGATGTCACATTCGATAAACACATTGTCAATATACTCTAAAGGAGTAATTTCTGCTCACCCTTTGAAAGTGTTATCTGCTCTGGCAATGAAAAGCTGCCTAGCCATACCAGGTGGAACAGCCCATTTTCCGAATTTCCGGATGGACATGACTGCATAAATTCTGCTTTGTTCAAGCAACCAAGGATAAAGATGATGACATCTAACAGGTTGTCACATTCATTAAGCCTGTGGTCAATACACTCTAAAGGAGTGTTTCCACTCACCCTGTAAAAGAGTTAACGAGCAGTCTCGAAGCCTTCCCAGGCAAGCAATCTGCTTCAGATTCTTCCAAAGAGAAGACAGACGAATATGACTGCAAGAATGTTGCCTTGTTCAAGCAATCGAGGATAAAGATGATGACACCTAACCGGTTGTCACATTCATTAAGCATGTGGTCAATACACTCTAAAGGAATTGCTGAATTCATCTTCTGCAAGGGCCATCTATTCTGGCAATGTCCAGTCTTCTATTCAGGGACTTCTCAAGCCAATCAATCCTCTTCAGTCTCTTCTGAACAGGAAGATAAGGACGACCTTTGTCCAGATTGGTAAGGTTGGTGAAATGCCTTCAAATAGAAGTGAAGCTTTGGAAGTATTTTAAGTACCTCCATAGGACAGCTTGACAATTCCCTTATGTTGGATGGATCAAGTGCTCCTTCTACAAGATTGGAGTATGTTGTCACAGCAGGATGTAAAAGTTATGCCCTTTTGAACTGAAAGATGTCCAGGGGTTGGGATCACCCCTCTGGTCAGTGTGTGTCCCTTGTGGGATTGGCCATATACATGTCCTTACCATCAAAAGATGTTGTGGCCTTCGAGGACAAACGCTATCACTGCATTTTTCTTGATTGTAGAAGGTCAAGCTTAGTGGTCAGTTTGGCTTCCTGCCTTAAGATGAATGTCTGCTGAGTTAAAGGAGACCAAAAAACTCACTTCTTTCAGGTCTCCGATTAAGCCATAGAAATCCAGCAGCTCAGGTAGGCTCAGTTTAACTCTTGCTCCCCTTGAAGTTGGGTTTCTGGATCAGTGGCCTAAACTTGTGGTTGAAGAAACTAAATTGTCTGCAATGTCATTCTCTTCTGATGACCTAGTGGCTGGTGGTGCAGTCAGACACCAGCAAAGTAGTAGGGGAGCCCTACTTCAAGAGCAATGGGCTCAGAGCCAATGGTCTTTTTCCAAGAGTCCAAGATGGTGTCCAATGTCCTGGAGTTGAGAGCAGCATTTCAGGCTCTTAGCCTTCAGTCACCTCATCCGGGGTAAGGCTGTCCTATTAAAGTTGTACAGCACAATGACCATGGCCTACATCTGGAAACAAGGCTCAGTCTCTTGCTTCTGAAGGTTTCTCTAATTCTAGAATCTGCCCAAGTCAATCTTCTGCAGCTATCTGCAACCTATGTGCCTGATCAGAAGAATCTTCAGGCAAACTATTTGTCCAGGACAAGTCTGGATGACAATAAATGGTCCAGACTACTGCAAGTCTTTTGAGAACTAACATAGCTTGGTAATTTTCTTCCAGAGGTAGACCGCTCACATCTCCAGTCAACCCCAAGTTGCTGAAGTTCCATTCCAGGGCCCAGAATCCGCAAGCAATCGGGGTGGAGGTGCTGATTGCAGAATGGATCTCCAAGACAGCTTATGCCTTTCTGCTGCTCCCTCTGATTCTCAGCTTCCAGCTGAGGGTGTGGCAGGGGAAGTGGACAGTTCTGGTGATGATCCCAGATTGGCCTAAGGGGCCTTGGTAACCTTTGCTCATCCTTATGAGTGTCAAGTATTGACTCCCTCTGGATGTAAGATCAAATCTTCTCCAAAGTCCCATTCATCCAGCATCCGACAGGCTCAGGCTGATGGCCTGGGTCTAGAGAGGCAGAGGCTAATGGATTTTGAATTCTCTGTGAAGATTGTAAATACTCTTATGAAAACAAGAAAGGAAAGCTCTAACTGTGCCTATAGTAAAATATGACATAAGTTCCCAGTATTATTGCTGATCAAGATTTTATGCTGCATTCTTCAGAAGTCTGTTCTGAAATGCCTGCAGGCATGGCTTGATTTAGGTCTATGCATAAGGCTAAGGCCTCTCTGCTTTCATCAGCATATAGTGGGCATCCAACACTTAATTATACTGTTTTTCAAGATGCAATTTGGTTGAATCCTTGAATTGTTTCCGAAATGATATCTCCCATTGCTGTTGGACGGTATTTCATCAGATGCTTTATTCACCCTGTGGTACCCCTCACTGAAAACTACTTTACTGGTGGCAATTACATCAGCCAGAAGAGAGTCAGCATTGGTGGCCTTGGGGTTTAAAGAACCCATACTCACTTACTTCCCAAACAGGGTGATACTCATGCCAATGCTCGAATTTTGTGCCTGAACCGACCTTCATAGTCCATATCACACAAGAGGTTGTCCTCCTACGTTTCTTTTGGGGAGTACTTTTATGGCTTCCAGCAAGATTATTGCCTCTTGGTTGGGAAAGCTGGTCTCCTTGGCCTACAAGTTGAAAGGGTTGGCTATGTCAGGAGAATCATGGCACTCTTCACTAGAAGGGTCTCGAACTTAAGGGTGGCAGCAGGCCGAGTGTCTGAAACTATCTGCAAGGCAGCAACGTGGGCACCAAAATATTCATATTCATGGCTTAATGACAGTTGAGTTTTGCAGAGGCATCCTGGCTTCTGTTTTTTTAGTCAGAATTGAGGAGTGCATAGCATTATCAATCTCCTGTTTTGGCTAGTTAGTTCCCAGCTGTGCTGACAACATGGAGCCGTCAGGAAAACGGAAAACCGAATTCAAATACTTACCGTAATTTTCCTTTCCTGACGAGCTCCATGGCAGCACAGATCCCACTCAGCTTGGTAGTTTCAGAACGCCGAGTCTGTAGGTGGGCTCAGATTTATGAGTTAAGTCCTGAAGGCATGGGGGGCAGAGTCTATAGCCAGCTGTGCTGCCATGAAGCTTGCCAGGAAAAGAAAAATTACGGTAAGTATTTGAATTTGATTTTCCATTATTCTTCCTTTTTTTTTTTTTATGAGGAAGTTGACGAGGGAAGAAAGGGAAAACCATGAAATGCAAACTATAAGCAGATTAAACTGATAATAAGGAAGTGGCAGATGCCTGTGTCCCCTACTATGTGCTACGGGGTCTTCCTCTAACCCCTACATTGCTGATAAGCCTTGCAGTGATGCAGTACATAGTTAGTAAGGTTGAATAAAGACATCAGTCAATCCAGTGTGAGTGTGTGTCTACCATTGTCCGTATCCCTGTACACTGTGTCTCTTTAAGATGCTCATCTATTATATTATTATTTATTTAAGGTACCCATATAGCGTCGTCAATTTATGCAGCGCTCCACACTCACATCAGTCCCTACCCTCAAGGAGCTCACAATCCCCAACTCACATTCATATACTAGGGCCAATTTTGGACAGAAGCCAATTAACCTACCAGCATGTTTTTGGAGTATGGGAGGAAACCCAAGCAGGCACAGGGAGAACATGCAAACTCCAGGCAGGTAGTGTCATGGTTGGGATTTGAACCAGTGACCCTTTTTACCGCTAGGTGAGAGTGCTACCCACTACACCACTGTGCCGCCAAAGGTAGTCATAGAAAGATCACCAACCATGGTGTTCTGCTGTTTTCATGAAGTTATGAACAAACCCTTCCCACCAGTCAGAATCTACCTGCATTGCAAAGAGAGGCACAGAGACCCAGATATCACTGGATCAGAAATAAGGTATGTAATGGAAACAGTATTATTTTTAAATGTATTTTCATTGGTGTTGATAAGAGGAGAAAGAGAAAACCAGGGAATGCAAAATATAAGCAGATTAAACTTCATCATATGGAAGTGACAGATGTCTGTGTCCCCTGCTGTGTGCTACGGGGTCTTCCTCTAACCCCTACATTGCTGCTGTCATGGAACGTCCCACACTCCGCTTGAGTGCTTCCGTCATATACCACTTCCTCCCAGTCTGTATACAGATATCCCAACCTCTCTGAGCACAAACAAGGCGACACTTACTTGTTGCTACCAAGAACTCACTTTATTCAGAACCAGAATACAGTCTTATATATACAGGAGAAGATTACTCTAACAATACAAACGTAACCTAATTAACATGAGCTAATTATCTAATCCTTTATACAGCCTAGGTGACTGAGACATGACCTTTCGCCCAGACTTGTGGTCACCGAGCTTCACACAGTTATATCAACACAATATCAGTCATCCCGTCTCCTACATTGTATAGAGGACAATGTCATTAGCTCATTCAATTAACATAAACACAGGTTGATGACACCAGCATCTCCTCACAGGATGTGTCCCAACAGAATGAATCAGTCTTATCAGCAGGGGGCTGCTGGAGGAACCCCCCCTCCCTCTTCAGGGACACAGATCCACAGCAAGGAGTCCCCAACAGAATCAAACAACAAACAATATATACATATATACACGACTGAGTCTGATTAATACAGTTCAAACCGGACCTCCAATTCACCCCACAAAGAGCGCCGTTCCATTGAAAATCCAGGGCCCATAATCAAAAGGCAACAGGCTAGCGTTCAGTCCCCTCCAATAGCCTCTGTCTCGGGTGAGTCTGTCACATTTCTCCCCCATCAAAGGTTGACTAACAAGGTCCCAGACCTCCACCTGGTCTGGACATACGTTAGTCAGGCAGAGTGAACTCACATAGTCTTCCCGCATGATCTCCATTCTTGGCTGCAAGGAATAGTTGACCTCAGTAGGTGTGGGGCAGAGGTCATTTACTCTCTGTCTGGCTGCCAGGGCTTCAGCTGGATTGTTTTTAACATTCCTGGGCTCGATCTGCTGCTGGGCAGAGGGGCCAATCACCCCTGCTTCTTGAAGCTGTAGAGGGACACTAGGTGCTAGGCAGAGGCCAGCGGTGCTCTGCCCTGTTGCCAGCGATTCAGCTGGGAGTAGCAGCTCCACTACACCAGCTTGTCGTCGGAGAGAGGGGCCAACTGCCCCGGCTCCCTGGAACTCCACAGTGGTTGCTGGTGCTGGGAAGAGGTTGGTAGCACTCTGCTCTGTTGCCAGCACTTCTGCTGGGGACTCTGCATCCTCCGCTCCAGCTAACCGTTGGGGCAGGAGGCTGGCTTCCTCCACTCCCAAACTGTGTAGCTGCCATTGGAAAAGGGAGCCAGCTGCTTCCTTTTCTATTCCCTCATCTAGCTACTGGGACGACATGTCAATGGTACTGTCTCCCAGGTACACGGATCTTTGCTGGGGAGGAAAGCCCGCTTCCTCCATCCTGGCCAACTGTTGGAGAGGGACAACACACACCTCCTCTCCCTTCTCCCCCTGTATCTGCTGCTGGGAAGTGATTGCCATCTTCTCACCCTGAGCCTCCACAATTGCTGCAGGTGTGGGGCAGAGGTCTTGGACCCTCTGTCCGGTTGCCAGCACTTCTGCTGGGGGTTTGCCAGGTGGTTCCTCCTCTACAGAAACGTCTATTAAATCCCCAGTCTCTGGAATTGGTAAAAGTGTGGGGCAGAGGTCTTGGACCCTCTGTTCAGTTACCAGATCTTCAGCTGGAGAAGTTTGTTTTAACTCCATAGATGCTGCTGGCAGAAAATCACATGTCCCTGTCAGTGTTGTGGGAGAAAGGCCGACTACCTCTTCTCTCAAGAAGGCTGAAGCCACTGTTGGTGCTGGGCAGAACACAGTGAACTTTGGCCCTGATAGCAGCTCTTCTGCTGGAGGCTCATCAGGTTGTTCTTCCTCAGCAGAAAATTCTATCAAATCCCATGTCTCTGCAACTGATGTCCGGGGATAGAGGTTCACCATCTCCTGTCCATGGAATCCAGAAGATGCTATCATTTCTGGGCAGAGGTTAGCAGAGCTCTGCCCTGTTGTCAGCACTTCAGGTTTGGGGACGGCAATCTCCGGATTTTCCACTGCCGATTCTCTGGCATGCTGCTGAACTTGTTCTAGCAGTTTCCTGTATGCCCTTTCCAGATGCTGTTCCTTCCTTAGCAAATGGTCCAGATCAGGTTTGAGCTCTGAGACCCCTGCAAGACCGAGCATAGACTCTCTATAGTCTCTCAGGTCCTCAAGGTCAGGTTCCCCTTCATCGCCAAACATAAAAAGATCTGTAAGGTTCTCCCACAGCAATCCAGGGCCGCCAAAGTCATATCCCTCCAGAGAGCATTCTGTTGTCTCCCCTAAATATCCCTCCTCTGCGTGCCATTGCAGAGCCCGATAATGATTGTCCAGCTCTATCTCCTGCTGGACCAACCTGTCCAACTCAGTCACCCATTGCTCCTGGGGCTGCTCTCCCAGGAGTGCCATCCGCAATGCCCGTTGGTCACTGGCCCGTTGCTCTTGGGTTGGAAAGCACTTGCCCTGTTTTATACCAGCGAGACGGAGGGCTGCAATCCAGAGCTCCACCCGAATTTGCTGCCTAAGCTCCAGGTATTCATCCTCAGACACAGTCCTGGTGTATGTTGAAAGGATGATCCGCAGCAGCCCTGGGAACTCTGATGCCAGGTCCATATCTCCGCTGGGGTGACTGAAGTCTGCTATGCTGATCTTGGATCCAGTTGGAGGTTTGGATGTCCCAGGCTTCAGGAAGCTTTCCCGCTGCTTGCCACCAATGTCACGGAACGTCCCACACTCCGCTTGAGTGCTTCCGTCATATACCACTTCCTCCCAGTCTGTATACAGATATCCCAACCTCTCTGAGCACAAACAAGGCGACACTTACTTGTTGCTACCAAGAACTCACTTTATTCAGAACCAGAATACAGTCTTATATACACAGGAGAAGATTACTCTAACAATACAAACATAACCTAATTAACATGAGCTAATTATCTAATCCTTTATACAGCCTAGGTGACTGAGACATGACCTTTCGCCCAGACTTGTGGTCACCGAGCTTCACACAGTTATATCAACACAATATCAGTCGTCCCGTCTCCTACATTGTATAGAGGACAATGTCATTAGCTCATTCAATTAACATAAACACAGGTTGATGACACCAGCATCTCCTCACAGGATGTGTCCCAACAGAATGAATCAGTCTTATCAGCAGGGGGCTGCTGGAGGAACCCCCCCTCCCTCTTCAGGGACACAGATCCACAGCAAGGAGTCCCCAACAGAATCAAACAACAAACAATATATACATATATACACGACTGAGTCTGATTAATACAGTTCAAACCGGACCTCCAATTCACCCCACAAAGAGCACCGTTCCATTGAAAATCCAGGGCCCATAATCAAAAGGCAACAGGCTAGCGTTCAGTCCCCTCCAATAGCTTCTGTCTCGGGTGAGTCTGTCACAGCTGCCATGTTCTGTATTTGTGCAATAGTCAGAAAGTGGCCACAGAGTGCAGTTGGGGGATACAGGTATCCAGCACTCCCAGAAGCAGTGGCATCCGCTCCATTAGGGGTGCACGGCCCTTAATCTACATGCAGGGTGCCGGACGCATGGATTTCTATGGGTTTTTTTTTTTTGGAAGCACATGATTAGAGCCTGAGGTTCTATTTGGCTTCAAAAAAGGGTAGGCTTGGGGTGCACAGCACTGCACCCTGAGCCCACCCAGTTGTGTGACAATAGTGAATTAATATTCACTATTATCTTCCTGCTTCTCTTCCTAGCCAATCAGAAAGCGGGTCCTGTGACCCGATTGGCCAAGAGGAGAAGCGACCATATTGGCTGGTACTGGGGGAGGATGTACGTGGAGATCCGGAGGAGGCTGTCCTCATCGGAGGTAGCTATCTTGCTCTCCATTGCAGTGGAAAGCAAGACCACGTGAGTACCACCCATGGGGGGGGTTGTTTGCCCCCCCCGGCTGGAGCACCAGAAGTGTTGAATATGAAAAACACTGATGAGGGCTACAGCACTGGAATGGGCATAGGAAACAAGGACTGCTAGAGATATGATTATTAGATACATTTATACTGTCCCCACAGGGTAGAACTGTGGACAGCAAGGGGGTACACTATACCACGTCACTTAGTTTGTCAAATTCAAAAAGAGGAAAGATTGGACTTTATAGGTATAATTAAAACAATTTCATATACAAATTTTATGACAAAAATGTAGACATAGACAGGTATAAAAACATATACATCAATGAATATGGCTAAAAATGTATCATGGGCCAACAAGTGGTCTATAGTCCCTATGGACACAATTTACAAGGTTGTTAAGCCACAGCAACCTGATCTCTAAGGTTGCCCCAAAAACATAGAAGGTGACCTGATCAGGTACGATCTTGATGCAAATGGTAGAAGGCCACCAGAGGTCAACTCAGAGTATATTGATTCTGCTTGATATTTGTTCAAACTGTGCTCGACTAGTTTTGTGCATAAACGCGCTTCTTCTGGAGCTCGACAGATAAAGTAGTCACAAATTTCTTGGTCAATGAGGCAGGACCGATAGGCGGACACCGGCTTCAGGGACCCAACAAGGTCATACAGGGCAGATATAGAGGTGCAGTATAAAGAGGGCAAGTGCCAAGATGTATGATATCAAAGAGTATATGTGGGCAGGGGCGGACTGACAGGTCAGTCACTTCAGGCGTGAAGGGGGCCCGTCAGCACCACCTGCTGGAACTCTCAGGGCCGGTCCAGGGTCCAGGGACAAAAAAACTTGGAGCCGTGGGCCCCATCTTTTTGGGCCCGCCCAGGCTCCAGTGATGCCTCGGAGGGTAAGGGGGAGGGTGCTGCCGGATCACACAGAGTGGGGGTCTCCAGCTTACCCGGTGACCACTGTCATTCGATGTCCCACCTCCTGGCTCCTTTGATGTGTGACGTCTATCAAATGAGCTGGCCCAGGAGGCAGGGCATCAGTTAATAGTGGCCGTCAGGTGCCACAGTGAGAGATACCCGCTCTGTGTGATCCAGTGGCACTCATGCCCCCATGCACTGATCAGGCTGCATTGAGGGGCACTAGTGAAGCTACATTGAGGGGCACTGGTGAGGCTGGGCTGATGGGCAGGGATGAGGCTGCATTAATGAGCATTGATCAGTCTGCATTATTGGGCACTGGTAAGGCTGCATTAATGGGCACTGGTGGGGCTGCATTCATGGGTACTGGTAAGGCTGCATTCATGGGCACTGATCAGGCTGCATTGATGGGCACTGATCAGGCTGCATTCATGGGCACTGATCAGGCTGCATTAATGAGCACTGGTGAGGCTACATTGATGGGCACTGGTGAGGATGCATTGATGGGCACTGGTGAGGCTGCATTGATGGGCATTGATCAGGCTGCACTGATGGACACTGGTGGGGTTGTATTGATGGGCACCAATGAGGCTGCGCTGATAGGCACTAGTGAGGCTCCATTGATGGACACTGATGAGGCTGCATTAATGGGCACTGATGAGAGCTCTTTCTAACATAGCCTCTCAAATGGACACAGAGAGGACCTGCACACATGCGTCATTACATGTTGCGCCACGTGCCTCCACACACTGGGCCTGCTGCAAACCTTCTAGTTCTACCTCCAAGTCCTTCCCTCGCCTCTGCAAACAGTGCATGGAATGGAGGAAGAAGAGAGTACACACCAGCCAGCCACAGCAGTGCCAGGGTGTGAGCCAGCCAGTCACCATGCCGGTGACTATCCCACAGCAGGGCCAGGGTGCCAGCCAACCACCCACAGTGACCCACCAACAGCAGGACCAGGGTGCCAGCCACCATTGGTGCCCCACCCACAGCACAGCCAGGGTGCCAGCCATCCATGGTGACCCACCCACACCAGGGAGCCAGCCAGCCACATCAGGGTGCCAGCCAGCCACCCACGGGAGCCAGCCACAGAGGATGTGGGAGCCAGCCAGACACAGAGGATGTGGGAGCCAGCCACAGAGAATATGGGAACCAGGCACAGCTACAGTACCCATAGTTAAGGTAAGAGGAGCGCTACACAGTGTCAATCTTATTGCTACTTTGTGAGAGGTTGGGGCAGGGTTGAGAATCATTGCACAAGGAGGGGGTCCCGCGAGGACCAGAGTGAATGAAGGTGTTCAATGTACACCCTGTTAGAAAGAGCCCCCCTCCATGTCCCATTATACTCCTTTGTAATCTCTAATGGGACCTGGAGAGGACTCTTTCTAACAGACTCTATAATGGACACTGAAAAGGCCTCTGTTAGAGAGACCCCTCTCCAGGTCCTAATGGATCCTGGAGAGGGGTCTCTCTCTAACAGAGACTTTCTAATGGACACTGTTAGAGAGAGACCCCCCTTCAGGTCCCATTAGACTCTGTTGTAGACTATAATGGGGCCTGGAGGGGACGCATTCTAACAGACTGTCTAATGGGCACTGTCCACACTCCAGGCCCCATTTAAAAAAAAGGCAGAAGTTGTACTTTGTGCAAAATGTAGGGGCGGGGTCAGGGGCAGAGGTGGTTCATGGGCGGAGCCTGACAGAGGGCCCTTGCTTTATTTGAGGCCCTGAGTGTTGTCAGTTCACCCCTGTATGTGGGTAAACATATAGTCCTCACTGGAGTGATTTGGTTAAATAATCACCCAAGTAAGTCTTCAGTTTAATCATTCTGAAACTGGTCATCAATTTAAGAGCATGTAGGTCTACTGAATATATAGATCAGGGATCACCAAACTACGGCCCTCCAGCTGTTGCGGAACTACACGTCCCATGAGGCATTGTAAAACTCTGACATTCATAGGCATGACTAGGCATGATGGGTGTGACGAGAGTCACTTTGGGTGGGGGGGCCTGTGGAACCCAGAATCCCTTGGAGAGGTTGGGAAACCCTTGTTTCAGCTCCTAATAGGGGCACAGGGTGACTGAGAACACCGATATTCAATAAATTGTAGCGTTAAAGAACACGTGTCATAAGAACAGAATGTCTCTGTAAACATAAACTAGTGTCCCAATAGTGACGTATAGTCAAAGGAAAAACGTGATAATCCACAGTAGATAAATGTGAACGGTGTAACAGTCCCTTCTGCTTCCCAAATCTCAATTCAGATGTCATAAAACTCATGAAAGGATGGGGTACGCTTACCGGAACTGTTGGATTCTACTGCCATGAGCATAGAATCAATCGAGCTGTGTGCCACCCTGGGCAGGTGAGTGAAGTGGTTGAAGACAGATGGAGCCTCTATGAGGCCTGGATGTCACCTCTGGATACACGGGAAATGGGCCAAAGCCTGGTTCCAAGATTGAAGATGTTTTCTCAATTCCCAAAGATATATGGAAATGAAGAGGGATGCCTCCACATGGTGTAAATCAGGGTAATTTATTTACTAAAAAACCTCTATACATAAAAGTGATCACAAGTATAAAGAAGGCAGTGTACAGGGTATAAAAACCGCCCTACGCGTTTCGATCAACAGACCTTCAAAAGGCGCTACAATTTATTGAATATCGGTACACATTTTAGTGAAATGGTTTGTAGCAGCTTTGGTTTTTTTCAAGGTAGCGCATTAATCATTTTCCTTTCCTTTGACTGAGAACACCGGCCTGATCTGTACTAATCGAACTCACTGTACAACCACACTGGAATGTTATATATTATATGTTGTCTCATACTGTTGTGTACTCTTTGCTGGGTGGTTTGGGGTGTGCCTGCATTCCATTGTTCTATTGTTTGTGTCTGAGAAATGTATTATGGGATGGATATTTGTATTCCTTATTGCTGATTGGACAGTTTACCCCGTCCTAAATCCAAAGGAGGGGGCGTTGTCCCTGAGGGGATATCTGTTGTTACATGTGTTTCAATAAACAGTTCATGTCTAGCTTTGTAACTGAGCTAGTCTCGTCTGGTTCTTACAATATTCGGCTGTAAAATCTGATATCTGAAGTTTCAGATTGGAGGAAGCAGTGTACTGACGGAAGCACTCAAGCGGAGTGCGGCGGGGGATCCGTTACATTGGTGGCAAGCAGTGGGACGCTTCCTGAAGTCTGGGACATCCACACCTCCACCTGGATCCAAGATCAAGATAGCAGACTTCAGTCACCCCAGCAGAGATACGGATCTGGCATCAGAGTTCCCGGGGCTGCTGCAGAACGTCCTTTCAGCATACTCCAGGACTGTGTCTGCAGATGAATACCCGGAGCTCAGGCAGCAGATTCGGGTGGTGCTCCGGATTGGAGCCCTCCAGGTCGCTGGTATGCAACAGGTCAAGTGCTTTCCAACCCCAGAGCAAAGAGCCAGTGACCAACGGGAGTTGCGGATGGCATTACTGGGAGAGCGGCCACAGGAGATATGGGTGACTGATTTGGACAGGCTGGTCCAGCAGGAGATAGAGCTGGACAATCGTTATCGGGCTCTGCAATGGCACGCAGAGCAGGAATATTTAGGGGAGACTCCAGAATGCTCTCCGGAGGGATATGACTTTGGCGGCCCTGGATTGCTGTGGGAGAGCTTAAAAGATAGTTTTGTGTTTGTTGATGAAGGATACCCTTGAGGACTGGCAAGATTATAGAGAGGCTATGCTCGGTCTTGCAGGGGTTTTAGAACTTAAACCTGACTGGACTATTTGCTAAGGAAAGAACAGCATCTGGAAAGGGCCTACAGGAAAGCGCTAGAATGCGTTCAGTAGCATGCCAGAGAATCGGCAGTGGAAACTCCGGAGATTGCCGTCCCCAAAGCTAAAGTGCTGACAACAGGGCAGATCTCTGCTAACCTCTGCCCAGCACCAACAACATCTTCTGGGTTCTATGAACAGGAGATGGTGAACCTCTATCCCCAGACACCAGTTATAGAGACTGGGGATTTAATAGACTTCTCTGCTGAGGAAGGACAACCTGGTGAGCCTCCGGCAGAAGAGCTGGTATTAGGGCCGAACTTCACTGAGCTCTGCCCAGCACCAACATCTGTGGAGTTACCAGAGACTTCTCCAGCTGAAGCGCTGGCCACCGGACAGAGGGTCCAAGACCTCTGTCCCACATCTGTGGCCGTTCCGAAGGCCCAAGGTGAGAAGGTGGCGGTCTTTCCCCCCCAGCAAGGATCCATGCACCTGGGAGACAGTACCAGAGACATGTCATCCCAGCAGCCAAATGAGGGTAAGGGAGATGAAGCAGCCGGCTTCCCTTCCCAGCAGCAGATGGCACCCCAGAATGATGCCAGCAACCCAGCGGAAGGGCTGGTAACAGGGCAGAGTGCTGCTAGCCTCTGCCCTCAACTAACAGAAGAGTGAGTTCCTGTGAAAGTGGATGGGACTTTGGTCTCCACTGACAACCCCAGAAAATGGTGCGGTACTGAGACAGGGGGATGTCAGCCATGCTTTGCGTGCAGCAGGGGGTTTTCATGCAGAAAAATTGGATGAGTTTTCAATTTCCATCTGTATACTCCAGGGATGCTGGGCAATCAGCCCAGATCCCCCGCAGCACAAGGGAGTAAGCCCAGTCACCCTGTCTTCTCTCTAGTGGCTGAAAGAAATCCAGGGAAAAGGGCCAGTCCGTGCTTCTCCCCAGTATGTTCTCTGAGAAAGGCAGAGGTTGGCTGGGTAAGTAATGCTCTCTTTGGGACAATTTGGAGTACTATGTGGATACCGGCATTGGGGGACTGGAACTACGGACTATTATATATATATTTTTTTGTCTCATACTGTTGTGTACTCTTTGCTGGGTATTTTGAGGTGTGGCTGTATTCCATTGTTCTATTGTTTGTGTCTGCCTTGGAGAAATGTATTACGGGATAGATATTTGTATTCCTTAATGCTGATTGGACAGTTTACCCCGCCCTGAATCCAAGGGAGGGGGCATTGTCCCTGGGTGGATCTTTGTTGTTACATGCGTTTCAATAAACAGTTCATGTCCAGCTTTGTAACCGAGCTAGTCTCGTCTGGTTGTTACAATATTCGGCTGTAAAATCTGATATCTGAAGTTCCAGACTTCAGGAAGCAGTGTACTGAAGGAAGCACTCAAGCGGAGTGCGACGGGGATCCGTTACAATGGGTATTGTAATTCCTGAACTACTGGAGGGCCATAGTTTGAGGCCCTCTGATATAGATAATATGACATAAAAGGGTTTGATTAGATGTAGGAACGAACACTAGGCCAGGACATCAAGAGGCTCAGTAATATTGGCCATAGTATGCAATGTCATCTAGAGGTCCAGTTGGACGTGACCTCACATCCAACTGGACCTCTGGGATGGCATTGACTGCATCCAATTCCAGTATTTAAGCAGCCATTGGTACTGTGGCTGCTTGAATACAAAAGCTGGCGGTGTAGGTTTCTCCATCCATAATAAACATCTAAATCTATTGATTTTCTGTATGGCCAACTTAGCAAATGGTAAACAGAGACACACAATTACCTACCTAGATGGCAGCCTTGATCCAATCAAGAAGCAACCCCTCGGCACAAATTAGTTTAGTAGAATAAATTAATTTCTGATCGTAAGCATGTCTTTGACTTTATGCTAAAGCATAGTGCATGTATACTATATTTTACTTATGTTATTTTCTGAAGTGCCTTTTGAAACATCCAATGAACTTAAAGAAATGAGTGTTAGTTGTGTTTGGATTTTAATACAAAACAGAAACAGAAGTGAGCCATCCTTTATTTATTTTTTTCATTGATAGATGGGGCATGGGAGGGGGGAATCTTTCAGTCAAGTGCTGCAAGCATCAACGTTTTCCTTTTCCTTTGTTACTGCAATAAAGGTAAAAAAAATCCAAGTAAATAAAAACAAAAGATTGATTAAGACCTTGACAGAAAACACAGCTCTACAAAGAAGCATTGTATGAACAGTAAGGGATTCAGCTGGATTTTTGACACTTAAGAATCAGGAACAAAAAGCAATTCAAATCATCAAAAGTGTTTCAGAACTGTGCCTCTTGGCAGCCTGATTATCAATCTAACCCTTTCAGATTTTTTTTTATTGGTTTTACATGATGGATAGGTCTGTGAGTTTCAGGAACACCATTTTTAGATTTAGACTGTGAAGATCTAAATGATGTTCTTTTCTTATTCAATATGTATATGATTTTAATACATAATGGCAATTACTGAAATTGAATGTTAGTACTCAGACACTTAATGGCAATTGGCACTAGCTCTTGTGGCCTTCCTTTACACCCTCTGTAGGCTACTGGTGTGTTGTAGAAACCCTTGTGTGGTAACTCAAGAGCGGAGCCATTATTACAGTATACAGTAAGAATAAACAAGGGCGTGGTCTGGTCCTGGTCCGTGATGGCCGCCTAGCTCCAGGACTCCGACACTACAAGGTTCAGCACCTTCACTAACAGAGGTACTAACCACAGAATGATGGAGAAAACACTGCGCAGTGCCCCTGCTACCAAGTCCCCTCACCTTGAGACCAAGGAACCCAGCTGAGCGGTAATATACCAGAGCTATTTCGCATACAAATGCAGAAGAGCGCCATGTCTGACACAGGCCTCTTCATGGAGATCCCGCTCTCCCAGCATGAGCCCTCTCTGTTCAAAAGACAGAAACAATGCTACTGCGGGTGCAAGAGAAATATCAGTACCCAGCCTTAACGATCTCCATGAGATCACAGCAGATATTAAAAATAGCCTCTGGGCAGCTATCTCTGACCTGAGAGATGACATCCACACCATCAGTGCCAGAGTGGGGGAGGTGGAGAAAACGACAACCTGCCATGATGCCTCGCTCTGCCAAGTTCAGCAAATCACTGACTCACTCCATCCACCTTTGAGAACTCCATCGTCATCTGGAAGACCTGGACAACCGTGGCAGGCGTCACGACTTAAGGGTAAGAGGGTTGCCTGAAACCATTGAACCCAGCCAGCTTTCCTGCACCACTGTTGCCCTATTCAATGACCTTCCAGAGAGGCCCCCAGATGCCCCAATAGAGATGGAGGGCTTACACAGAGCTCTCAGACCCCAGGAAAGAGACACAGACCCCTGAAGGAACGTTGTCTGCTGCCTGGTCAGCTTCACCCAAAAAAAAAAAGAAATCATTAGGAAAGCTCACAACAGAGGTCACCTAATGTCCCATGGCGCAGAGGTTAAAATCTTCCAGGATCTGAGTGCGCATGCGCGAGAACGCCGTGATGGCCGCCTGAGCCCGGAACGCCGCATCACCCCAGACCCAGGAGCCACACAGCCACTGCCAATGACCTGCCCTCCCTCAGGAGACCCCTGGGAGTACCCCTGGATGTCCGGTCCCCCCGTGAGATGGGACCTCGGGCCGCTTTTTGACAAGGCAGGGGAGGATGGCCACAGCTGCATCCCAGCCACATCTAGCCTACGCCGAGAGGACACAGGAACTCAGGCAAGTCCTAGCCCCTGCAACCCTCACCTACTCTCAGGTGGCCCAAGGCAGCCCACAACCACCTCAGGCTCCCTCCACAGAATCCCTCCTGAGCCACATGATGGAGGAATATGCCATGTCCCTGGTCGGGCCTTCTCTGCCCCACCTTCATGCTACCCCTTCCCCAGGCTTGCCGGACCACAACTCCGCCACACTGCAAGCAGACTGTCACGTAATGTCCCACACTCCGCTTGAGTGCTTCCGTCAGTATACCACTTCCTCCCAGTCTGGATATAGATATCAGATATTCCAACTGCTCATAAGCACAAAACAAGACGAGACTTGTTTCACTGCTAACATGGACTGTTTTTATTAGAACCAAAATTACAAGTCTTTATATACCATTAGAGGAGGTTCCCCCCTCCTGCTCATATTACTCTAACAATACAACTGTAACCTAATTAACATGAGCTAGTTTACTAAATCATTTACCCAGACTAGGTGACTTAGAGACATAAAAAGCCATAAAAAATAAACTAGATATTACAGTATCCAGAACCAGTCAGAACGCAGCGCATATACAGGTTCTACAGGACCAGCTGGACACTGCTCTTTCCAGAATTGACAACCTCGAGAATAGGTCGAGAAGATATAACTTCAGAATCCGCGGCCTATCAGAAACCATTACAGATATTCCCATCACTGTGCAGGACATTATCACCGAGCTGATTCCTAACATGCCACCTCACCGCTTGGAGTTAGACAGGGCACACAGGGCCCTAGGACCCCCAGAAAGGATGGCTCCCCGAGAGATGTACATGCTAAACCTTACTTTTACGCTACAAAGGAAGAGGTCATGAGGCAATCATGCACGAAGTTGAAACTGCAGTACCAGGGGCACCAGATACAAATTTTTACAGATCTCTTCCCCTCTACTATCCAAAAAAGGAGAATTTTCAAACCACTTCTTACAGCCTTCACCCAACAGGACATTAAGTATTGCTGGGCATTTCCTTTTGCGGTGAAATTCTTAATCCAGGGTAAAGCACACTCCTTCTCAAGCTTATCAGATGGTGAGGAACTCTTCCTAAATTAATTTCGCAGTAAGCGCCCATGGACTCCTCATGGTTTCAGCTGGATCCTCCAGGTGACCCCCTCCCCAGCAAGCCCAGTCTCTCCTCTCTGGAATAAAAGAAGGATCAAGAAATACAAGAATAGAAGACCTCCATAAGATGCCATACAGAGTCTAAAAACACAATGCCCTCAATAGGGCACTCTTTACTGGGACAACAGTCCCTTCTGCGGAGCTATTCCCTCCAAACCTAAGTTGCCACATTGTTGGCCCCCAGATGCTTAACTTCCAAGTTCTTAAGCAGCCCTTGTTGACAAGCCCCCCCGTAGGTCAAGGCATAGAGACGTTCATAACCGCTCACTTATCTGCCACGTTGACACTTAGGGTCATACTAAGGTTTATTTTTCCCACATGGTCCTACTACTGACAGGCAGGCAGGTGTTTTTACAGTATTTACAGCTACCTGAAGAAAATTGCTGGTGTTCTTCTGATCCTATTAGTCCTATTAGCTACAGTATTTACAGTTAGTGTAGTGCATCCTCTGCACAGTGTGCACCTAAAGCTACCTGAAGAAAATTAGTGGTGTTCTTCTGATCCTATTAGTACAGTACCGCAGGCAGCTGAAGTATTTACAAGTTAGTGTAGTGCATCCTCTGCACTGTGTGCACCTAAACCTACCTGAAGAAAATTAGTGGTGTTCTCCTGATCCTATTAGTACAGTACGGCAGACAGCTGCAGTATTTACAAGTTAGTTTAGTGCATCCTCTGCACAGTGTGCACCTAAAGCTACCTAAACAAAATTAGTGATGTTCTTCTTTATCCTATTAGTACAGTATCGCAGGCAGCTGCAGTATTTACAAGTTAGTGTAGAGCATTCTATGCACAGTGTGCACCTAAAGCTACCTAAAGAAAATTAGTGGTGTTCCTCTGATCCTATTAATACAGTACCGCAGGCTGCTGAAGTATTTACAAGTTAGTGTAGTGCATCCTCTGCACAGTGTGCACCTAAAGCTACCTGAAGAAAATTAGTGGTGTTCTTCTGATCCTGATAATACCACAGGCAGGCAGCTACAGTATTTACAGTTAGTGTACTGTGTCCTCTGCACAGTGTGCACCAAAAGCTACCTGAAGAAAATTAGTGGTGTTCTTCTGATCCTATTAATACCACAGGCAGGTAGCTACAGCATTTACAGTTAGTGTAGTGCATCCTCTGCACAGTGTGCACCTAAAGCTACCTGGAGACAATTGCTGTTGTTCTGCTCCTATTAATACCACAGGCAGGCAGCTACAGTATTTACAGTTAGTGCACTGTGTCCTCTGCACAGTGTGCACCTAAAGCTACCTGAATAAAATTAGTGGTGTTCTTCTGATCCTATTAATACCACAGGCAGGCAGCTACAGTATTTACAGTTAGTGTAGTGCATCCTCTGCACAGTGTGCACCTAAAGCTACCTGAAGAAAATTGCTGTTGTTCTGCTCCTATTAATACCACAGGCAGCTAAAGTATTTACAGTTAGTGCACTGTGTCCTCTGCACAGTGTGCACCTAAAGCTACCTAAAGAAAATTAGTAGTGTTCTTCTCATCCAATTAATACCACAGGCAGTCAGGTACAGCATTTACAGTTAGTGTAGTGCGTCCTCTGCACAGTGAGCACCTAAAGCTACCTGGAGACAATTGCTGTTGTTCTGCTCCTATTAATACCACAGGCAGGCAGCTACAGTATTTACAGTTTGTGTACTGTGCCTCTGCACAGTGTGCACCTAAAGCTACCTGAATAAAACTGGTGGTGTTCTGATCCTATATTAATACCACAGGCAGGCAGCTACAGTATTTACAGTTAGTGTACTGTGTCCTCTGCACAGTGTGCACCTAAAGCTACCTGAATAAAATTGGTGGTGTTCCTTTGATCCTATTAATACCACAGGTAGGCAGCTACAGTATTTACAGTTAGTGTACTGCGTCCTCTGCACAGTGTGCACCTAAAGCTACCTGAAGAAAATTGCTGTTGTTTTGCTCCTATTAATACCACAGACAGGCAGCTACAGTATTTACAGTTAGTGTACTGTGTCCTCTGCACAGTGTGCACCTAAAGCTACCTGAATAAAATTGGTGGTGTTCCTTTGATCCTATTAATACCACAGGCAGGCAGCTACAGTATTTACAGATAGTGTAGTGCGTCCTCTGCACAGTGTGCACCTAAAGCTACCTGGAGACAATTGCTGTTGTTCTGCTCCTATTAATACCACAGGCAGACAGCTACAGTATTAACAGTTAGTGTACAGTGTCCTTTGCACAGTGTGCACCTAAAGCTACCTGAATAAAATTGGTGGTGTTCTTCTGATCCTATATTAATACCACAGGCAGGCAGCTACAGTATTTACTGTTAGTGTACTGTGTCCTCTGCACGGTGTGCACCTAAAGCTACCTGAATAAAATTGGTGGTGTTCTTCAGATCCTATATTAATACCACAGGCAGGCAGCTACAGTATTTACAGTTAGTGTACTGTGTCCTCTGCACAGTGTGCACCTAAAGCTACCTGGAGACAATTGCTGTTGTTCTGCTCTTATTAATATCACAGGCAGGCAGCTACAGTATTTACAGTTAGTGTACTGTGTCCTCTGCACAGTGTGCACCTAAAGCTACCTGAATAAAATTGGAGGTGTTCTTCTGATCCTATTAATACCACAGGCAGGCAGTTACAGTACTTACAGTTAGTGTAGTGCGTCCTCTGCACAGTGTACACCTAAAGCTTCCTGAAGAAAATTGCTGTTTTTCTGCTCCTATTAATACCACAGACAGGCAGCTACAGAATTTACACTTAGTTCACTGTGTCCTCTGCACAGTATGCACCTAAAGCTACCTAAAGAAAACTAGTAGTGTTCTTCTGATCCTATTAATACCACAGGCAGTCAGCTACAGTATTTACAGTTAGTGTAGTGCGTCCTCAGCACAGTGTGCACCTAAAGCTACCTGAAGAAAATTAGTGGTGTTCTTCTAATCCTATTAGTACAGTACCGCAGGCAGCTGCATTATTTACAATTTAGTGTAGTGCATCCCCTGCACAGTTTGCACCTAAATCTACCTGAAGAAAATTAGTGGTGTTCTTCTGACCCTGATAATACCACAGGCAGGCAGATACAGTATTTACAGTTAGTGTACTGTGTCCTCTGCACAGTGTGCACCTAAAGCTACCTGAAGAAAATTAGTGGTGTTCTTCTGATCCTATTAATACCACAGGTAGATAGCTACAGCATTTACAGTTAGTGTAGCGCATCCTCTGCACAGTGTGTACCTAAAGCTACCTGGAGACAATTGCTGTTGTTCTGCTCCTATTAATACCACAGGCAGGCAGCTACAGTATTTACAGTTAGTGCACTGTGTCCTCTGCACAGTGTGCACCTAAAGCTACCTGAAGAAAATTAGTGGTGTTCTTCTGATCCTATTAATACCACAGGCAGGCAGCTACAGTATTTACAGTTAGTGTAGTGCGTCCTCTGCACAGTGTGCACCTAAAGCTACCTGAAGAAAATTGCTGTTGTTCTGCTCCTATTAATACCACAGGCAGCTAAAATATTTACAGTTAGTGCACTGTGTCCTCTGCACAGTGTGCACCAAAAGCTACCTAAAGAAAATTTGTAGTGTTCTTCTGATCCTATTAATACCACAGGCAGTCAGGTACAGCATTTACAGTTAGTGTAGTGCATCCTCTGCACAGTGTGCACCTAAAGCTACCTGGCGACAATTGCTGTTGTTCTGCTCCTATTAATACCACAGGCAGGCAGCTACAGTATTTACAGTTTGTGTACTGTGCCTCTGCACAGTGTGCACCTAAAGCTACCAGAATAAAACTGGTGGTGTTCCTTTGATCCTATTAATACCACAGGCAGGCAGCTACAGTATTTAGAGTTAGTCTATTGCGTCCTCTGCACAGTGTGCACCTAAAGCTACCTGAAGAAAATTGCTGTTGTTTTGCTCCTATTAGTACCACAGACAGGCAGCTACAGTATTTACAGTTAGTGTACTGTGTCCTCTGCACAGTGTGCACCTAAAGCTACCTGAAGAACATTAGTGGTGTTCTTCTGATCCTATTAATACCACAGGCAGGCAGCTACAGCATTTACAGTTAGTGTAGTGCATCCTCTGCACAGTGTGCACCTAAAGCTACCTGGAGACAATTGCTGTTGTTCTGCTCCTATTAATACCACAGGCAGGCAGCTACAGTATTTACAGTTAGTGTACAGTGTCCTTTGCACAGTGTGCACCTAAAGCTACCTGAATAAAATTGGTGCTGTTCTTCTGATCCTATATTAGTTTCAATATATTTTTATTTTCAAAAAAGAAAAGTTAAAAGGGGAAGAGGGGGGAGGGGAAAACAGTGCATGACATGACTATATCTCGAGTCATCGCAATACAGATGACCAACACGGTCGCATGACAAACAACTTAAAGAGGGTTTTGGAGTACAAAACATCGTAATACAGAGTAAACGAAGTTAGACATGAACTTTGTAAGTGTTAATCATGAAAAGACATATGATCAGATATTGTAGATGATATATGCGATATTGGGAGGAAGAGGTCCGCCACCCCAATTGGATACACACTGTGGTGGGGCCTCCCCACCCCCGACATCCTTCCAACTAGAGAAAGAAAAACGTCAATTCTCTGAGAGGGATGAAGGTGATATTGCCCGAGGCTACCAAATTTATGCTCACCGCAGTGGGTGTGTGAGTTGATCTGATGTCTTCTGATCAATTTAGAGCTTTTTTAGAAACTGTTCAACATTAATAACTAAATAGTTGATAATGAAAATAAAAGAATTAGGAGGTAGGGGGAATGGACTCCAATATGGCTGTTCAAATCTGGGCCAGGGTCGGAGGCAAGCTCAAGATGGCCCCCGGCCGAGGCCCAGGTCACGGCCGTCTGAGAGCAGGCCGATGCCCAAGACCATCAGTAAGGAGAGAAAGTGGGAAAAGAAAAGGACGAAAGGCGTATGGAGAGAAGAAGAAGAGAGAAAAGAAGAGGGGGGGAGAGAAGGCAGAGGAGAAAAAGGTTGAAAGATGTGCATAAGAGTCGACTGGGGGGGGTATGGACATATCTAGATGCGGCTGCTCTGTGGAAGGGTCAAAGTATGATGCCAATGTGGTTTGCCCAGGGTTCCCAAATTTGTTTGAACTTGGTCGAGCGTTCCAGGATCACACTAGCCATTTTTTCTTGGTTCATAATCCAAAAGATCTTTTTTTTGGCTAGGATTGTTGAGACTGAGGATTTTTTCCAGGCTTTGGCTAGGGTGAGTTTAGCTCCTAGAATGATGAAGAAGATGAGGCGTTGTGTAACCCTGGGGACTTCCCTTACTGGGAAGTTGAGGAGTGCTACCAGCGGGGACATCTGCACAGGCCTTTCGGCTATCCTACTAATCCAAGTGAAAATCCTGTGCCAGAATTTTCTGATCCTAGGACAGGTCCACCATGTATGAAGCATGTCTCCCCTCAGGCCACATCCCCGAAAACAGAGGGGTGAAGCCGAAGGGTAGAAGCGAGCTAATTTGGAGGGCACCAGGTACCATCTAGTGAGCACTTTTAAGTTAGCCTCTACTAGACCAGTGTTTAAAATGCCTTTGTAAGACTGGGAGAAATTCCTATGCCAAGTTTCTAGCTGCCAACTTTGAGAAAGATCCTCTTCCCAGGCTAGCATGTAAGGTGCCTTGAGTTGTGCAGAGGATAGTGCCTTGTAGATCACCGAGATGCCCCCCCTCTGCTCGCAGGCCTGGCCACACCATATTTCATAAGGAGTCATTTGGGGTCCATTTGGTAGGGACCTACATTTATTGTGTAGGTAGCTTGATATTTGGGAGAATCGAAAGGATTCTGACTGTGGCATATCGAGTTTGCTGACACAAAAAGCTTTAGAGAGTGGACCTAAAGGTCTAAGGAAGTGTCCTATTCTGTACATCCCTTTGTCGAGCCACCATTTAAAGGCAGAGATATTGAGGCCTGGGGGGAAATCGGGATTGTGGAACAAGTGCTGTAGTGGTGTCGTGGGGGATATTAAGCGGTTGTTGCTTTTCATTCTGTCCCATAATGTAAAGGAATGTGACAATGTTGGGGAAAGGATGGGGGGTCTGAGTTTCTTTGGGCTCCAGAGGAGGAAGTCTAGGGTGTGGTGGGGGACTGCATGCCTCTCTATGTGAATCCAATCAGGATGTTCCCATCGAGAGTAGACTGTAGAAATCTGGGCTAATTGAGCCACTTGTAGGTACCAGAGTAAGTTTGGTAAACCCAAGCCGCCCTCTGACCTAGGTCTAAACAGGATCATTTTAGAGAATCTGTGTCCCCCTTTACCCCATATGTATTTAACAATGTTGGCCTGGAAGCGTTTTAGGCAGATAGTATCTACTGGTATCGGAAGAGCTCTAAAATAGTATAGGATGCGGGGGAGTAGTGTCATCTTGATCGTGTTGATCCTGCCTAGCCTGGTCAGGGACAGCCTGGACCAACGAGATAGGTCCTCCTCTAGTTTTTTATAAAGAGGGGGATAATTGGCTTGATAAAGGAGTTCAATCTTAGGAGTCAGCTGTATCCCTAAATATGAAATGGAAGAGTTGCTCCATGAGAACCGAAAGTTGTCCCTGAGTCTGGCCAGGAGAGGATCTGGGATATTGATATTAAGTGCCTGGGATTTGTCATAGTTGACTCTAAGGCCTGAGATCTTCCCAAAATCATCCAAGAGACGGCAGATATTGGGGAGCGATGTCAGCGGAGAAGATACAAATAGCAAGATGTCATCAGCAAATAATGCACATTTATGACACTTGGGGCCACTGTGAATGCCTTGAATGTTTGGGTTGTTTCTGATGGCGATCTCCAGGGATTCGATTGCTATAGCGAAGATCAACGGGGAAAGTGGGCACCCTGTCTTGTACCTCTAGCTATGGGAAAGGAGTCTGAGTAGAACCCCTGCAGATGCACCTGAGCTGAGGGAGTTGAGTACAATGCGTGAATGACATTGAGAAAAGAATCCCCATTTTTGTAGTAAATGGAAAATGTAGGGCCATTGGACAGCGTCAAACGCTTTTTGTAAATCTAGAGATAGAAGACATACCTGCCTGGATGAGCCCCCATCCCAGTTGGAATTTATAAGGGAAACTATGTCTATCGCTCTTCATATTTGGTCGGGCCCCTGTCTCCCCGGTATGAAGCCCACTTGGTCTTTATTAATGTATATGCTGATGAAGGAAGCCAGGCGGTCAGCAAAGATCTTAGTCAGAATCTTTAGATCATTGTTGATGAGAGATATTGGTCTATAGTTGTTGACCGAGCTGGAGTCCTTATCTGGCTTGAGGAGGACCGTGATGTAGGCCGTGTTAAGTGAGGTATCGAGGGGATCCCCCTTCCTAAGAGCATTGAAGAATCTAGCCATGTATGGGGCGAGTAAGGTGGAGAATGATTTGTAATATGGTATGGAGAAACCATCTGGACCTGGGGCTGAGTGTGATTTTAGGTTTTTGATGACCGCACAAATTTCTTTGGCAGATATAAGAGAATCCAGAATCTGGCGGTGCCTAGCTTCTAATTTGGGAATCTGAATGTTGTTTAGGAAGAGGTCCATGGCCTCTGGAGAAGGGCTGGTTCCACTACTGTATAGGGATTTATAGAAGGTTAGAAATTCCCCCATTATCCGTTGGGGGTTTTGGGACAAAGTGCCACCCTGAATCCTGATCTTTGGTAGGGCCGGAGATCGAAATTTAGGGGATAATTTGCCTGCAAGCATAGAACCGATGCGGTCACCATTGCTATAGAATCTGTTTTTATTCCACCTAAGCCATTTCTCAGCCTTAGTGGTTAGAGCTGGGTGATAGGGAATGTATTTCGGTCCGCTTTGTGTTGTTTAATTAAGGCTGTATAATCCCTGTCCAGCTTTTCTATGTCGGTTTTGTTTTCTTTATTGATTTGAGAAGCTAATTGGATCAGGTGTCCTCTTATCACTGCTTTATGAGCCGCCCAGAGACAAGAGGGGCTAGTGTCTGCAGTATCATTAATGAGGAAGTAGTTGCGTATGTTAGTTTCAATATCTTTCGATCTGATCGGATCACTCAGGATGGACTCGTTAAGCCTCCATCTTCGGGTAGGTTTATGGCCCCTCGGGCGCTGAAGTACAAGAATCACCATCGAGTGGTCCGACCAGACTACGTCTTTAATATATGCCCTGTGCATCAATGGAATGGATGCTGAGGCTATAAGGATGTGATCGATTCTTGCAAAAGACTTATGGGGGTTGGAGAAATGGGTGTAGTCTCGCAATGTAGGATTTACTTCCCTCCAAATGTCTATTAGTCCCTGCTGGAAGATAAGTTTGGCTATGCGTAGGCTCTGTTTTGTCAGTCTAATGAGGCGCTTGCCCAGGGGACGTGATTTGTCCATGCCCTGGTCAAAGGCCGAGTTAGAGTCGCCGCCATAGATCACTGTGCCTTCCAATAGTGGCGTTAATGTTGTGAACATGTTTTGAAAGAAGGCAAACTGGCCCCTATTGGGAGCATAATACGAGATTAGAGAGTATAATTGATTGTCTAATTCCCCCACTAAGAGAAGGTAGCGCCCGTCCGGGTCCCTAAATTCAGATTTGGGGGTAAATTTGCATCGTTTGGAAATAAAAATACCCACCCCCTTTGTTTTGTTCTCAGCATTGGCAAGTTTAAAGAAGGGAAATTTGGAGTGGATGAAGGTAGGGTTGAAACTTCTAGGAAAGTGAGTTTCCTGTAGAAGGATCACATCTGCTTTTTGGGAATGTAAGTATTGAAAAACTTTGCGTCTTTTGGACTGGAAGTTCAGGCCTTGAGCATTATGGGACACTATTTTAAGGGCCACGTTTACAGGTGTCATTAGCCATTGAGCAGAGGTAAGAGCAGAGCTGGGCAATCAACAGCACTCACCATCCTGTGTCCACGGGTTCCAAGGTTCCTCAAGCGATGAGCTGAGAGCGGTGAGAGCAGCCGTAAATGTCTAAAGTAGTCCCCCCAGAGGACTCCTGTGGGGAAAAACATATTAGAACATGAGCAGAAAAGGGAAGTGGGAAGGTAAAGAGGAAAGACGGGGAGCAAGGGAGATCCCCGGAGGATGGAGGGGACAGAGTCCTCCATCAAGAAGTGTGATTCACAGAAGAATCTCTCCAGTGGGAAGAGATTGGTCCTGTCCAGTGGCAGTTGGAGAACCAAAGACCACTAGGCAGAAAGGGGGGCATGAACACCGCCCCAGCAGAGGGACCTTCTATTAGAGTATTTAAAAAGAAAATCCTAGAGATAGGCACTTGGCCCGACACATACAGTACACCTCCACCTCCAGCAAAGTTAAGCATTCACTTTAAGTAGAGCCCGGAGGAGAAGATGTACAGGTCAACATACTATTAATCAAACTAATAAACTAGTATTAGAACTGTGCAAAGGGACCTGGAATAGCAAGGGAAATTGGGGAATACGCCCATTCAGCCAGGGAAAGGCCTTATGAGGGGACCTCCAGAGTTATCATGGTTTCTTGAGAATAGTTCCCAAGGTCAGTCTAGCAGGACGGCTACCCACCCTCCCCTCTACCCACCCGGACCGACCAAAAGCTGTGAAGGCGTAGATCAAAGTAAGTGTAGGATGAAAAGTATGGGATAATAACATCTCCAAGGATCATGCCCCCCGAGATCGCCTCAAAAGAGGCGTAAGGGTGTCCCTACTTGACACTCATCTCGGGGGTCACAAACGGGGAGACCCCACCCCCCCAGCTAACATCTGAAGAGGGGTGGGAAAAAGGGGGCTACTAAAAATGAGTGGATGTCAAAGGAATTGAGTTCCAAGGAAAAAGTGAGGATTGGAGTTCACGGAGGATTAGTTTCCTTAGACTTCTTGGATCTTGCTTTTTCCCAAACCGGATTCAGGGGACTCGTTGGCAAGTGTCTCTTTGCCGCATTGGGTTAATTTCCTGGGTGGCGTGCAGTCGGGTCCTGGTTGATGAAGCCTAATTGAAGAAAAAGCTTTTCTCCTTCCTGCAGGGGTCCGAAGGTATATGCCTTGCCTTTGTGGAGCAATTTAAGTTGAAACGGGAAGAGCCATCAGTATTTGATTTCTCTGTCCATCAGGATTTGGAGAAGTGGCTTTAGGGTTCTCCTTTTTTGTATAGTCGAGGGGGATAAGTCAGCAAATATTTGCAGACGGTGTCCCTGGAATAATATTTCAGACATGGATCTCGATTTCCTCATGACATCTTCTTTGATTGAGAAGAAATGTGGTTACACCACGACGTCACGGGGGAGGCCGTCTGCTCTGGGAGGTCGGAGTGCTCTGTGGGCCCGATCCAGCTCAAGCCTGTGCTGTGGGGTGTCTGGGCGCAAATCTTTAATAAACGATTTTATCGTTTCAGGGATGTCCTTGTAGGATTCAGGGAGCCCCCCTGACCCGAAAATTGTATCTTCGGTTACGGTTTTCAAGGTCATCAATCTTTGCATTAGCAGTCTCTAGTTGTTCCTGCAAGGTCTGTATACATGCAGTATTTTGGTTCGTTCTGGAAATTTGGATTCAATGATTTCCATGCGGGTGCCAATGTTCTGGAGATCTGCTTTAATGTCACTGGTTATTTTGTGTGCAGTATTATGAAGGCCTCTGTCCAGTAGTTCTGCAAACTTGGTGTACAGGTCTGCTACCGAGGCTGGCTGGAGTAGGCCTGGATCCCCATGCTGTAGTAGCTGGTGAGACTGGGGAGGGCCTGCATCCATTGGGGAATACCCCAGGCTTGTCAGGTTATGCTCCAGGAGAGAAGCGGTGGAAGCTGGGGAGGCTGGGTTCGATGGGATGTTGTCTGCAGGGTGTTCTGGCTGAAGCAGGGAAGGGGAGGCCGAGTATGGGGGATTCGGCTGTGCAGCCTGAGGAGAGCTGTGAGGCGTGGTCGTCATCTTGGCAGTTTCGGCCTGCGGTGTGGCGGCTTCAAAGGCCGGTTTTAAGTTTCTCCTTACCGCTCCCGAGTACATCAGGAGTGTCCCCGGGGATTCTGGTGGCCGTGTGGGGCAGTTCCAGGTGCCGATCACTGGTCCAAGTGCCGAGATTTCAATCCGGTCTGCTGAGGCGGGACGGAGCGCCCGGACTACGCGTCCATCTTAGGTGCCACCGCGCATGCGCCCTCCTGATCCTATATTAATACCACAGGCAGGCAGCTACAGTATTTACTGTTAGTGTACTGTGTCCTCTGCACAGTGTGCACCTAAAGCTACCTGAATAAAATTGGTGGTGTTCTTCTGATCCTATATTAATACCACAGGCAGGCAGCTACAGTATTTACAGTTAGTGTACTGTGTCCTCTGCACAGTGTGCACCAAAAGCTGCCTGAATAAAATTAGTGGTGTTCTTCTGATCCTATATTAATACAACAGGCAGGCAGCTACAGAATTGACAGTTAGTGTAGTGCGTCCTCTGCACAGTGTGCACCTATAGCTACCTGGAGACAATTGCTGTTGTTCTGCTCCTATTAGTACCACAGGCAGGCAGCTACAGTATTTACAGTTAGTGCACTGTGTTTTCTGCACAGTGTGCACCTAAAGCTAATTGAAGAAGATTAGTGGTGTCTTTCTGATCCTATTAATACCACAGGCAGGCAGCTACAGCACTTACAGTTAGTGTGCTGTGTCCTCTGCATAGTGTGCACTTAAAGCTACCTGAATAAAATTGTTGGTGTTCTTCTGATCCTATATTAATACCACAGGCAGGCAGCTACAGTATTTACAGTTAGTATACTGTGTCCTCTGCACAGTGTGCACCAAAAGCTACCTGAATAAAATTGGTGGTGTTCTTCTGATCCTATATTAATACAACAGGCAGGCAGCTACAGTATTGACAGTTAGTGTACTGTGTCCTCTGCACAGTGTGCACCTAAAGCTACCTGAAGAAAATTAGTTGTGTTCTTCTGATCCTATTAATGCCACAGGCAGGCAGCTACAGTATTTACAGTTAGTGCACTGTGTCCTCTGCACAGTATACACCTAAAGCTACCTAAAGAAAATTAGTAGTGTTCTTCTGATCCTATTAATACCACAGGCAGTCAGCTAAAGCATTTACAGTTAGTGTAGTGCGTCCTCTGCACAGTGTGCACCTAAAGCTAACTGGAGACAATTGCTGTTGTTCTGCTCCTATTAATACCACAGGCAGGAAGCTACAGTATTTACAGTTTGTGTACTGTGCCTCTGCACAGTGTGCACCTAAAGCTACAAGAATAAAATTGGTGGTGTTCTTCTGATCCCATATTAATACCACAGGCAGGCAGGTACAGTATTTACAGTTAGTGTACTGTATACTCTGCACAGTGTGCACCTAAAGCTACCTGAATAAAATTGGTGGTGTTCCTTTGATCCTATTAATACCACAGGCAGGCAGCTACAGTATTTACAGTTAGTGTACAGCGTCCTCTGCACAGTGTGCACCTAAAGCTACCTGGAGAACATTAGTGGTGTTCTTCTGATCCTATTAATACCACAGGCAGGCAGCTACAGCATTTACAGTTAGTGTAGTGCGTCCTCTGCACAGTGTGCACCTAAAGCTACCTGGAGACAATTGCTGTTGTTCTGCTCCTATTAATACCACAGGCAGGCAGCTACAGTATTTACAGTTAGTGTACTATGTCCTCTGCACAATGTGCACCTAAAGCTACCTGAAGAAAATTAGTGATGTTCTTCTGATCCTTTTAATACCACAGGCAGGCAGCTACAGTATTTACAGTTAGTTTACTGCTTCCTCTGCACAGTGCGCACCTCAAGCTACCTGAAGAAAATTAGTGGTGTTCTTCTGATTCTTTTAATACCACAGACAGGCAGCTACAGTATTTACAGTTAGTGTAGTGCGTCCTCTGCACTGTGTGCACCTAAAGCTTCCTGTAGAAAATTGCTGTTTTTCTGCTCCTATTAATACCACAGACAGGCAGCTACAGTATTTACAGTTAGTGCACTGTGTCCTCTGCACAGTGTGCACCTAAAGCTACCTAAAGAAAATTAGTAGTGTTCTTCTGATCCTATTAATACCACAGGCAGTCAGCTACAGCATTTACTGTTAGTGTAGTGCGTCCTCTGCACAGTGTGCACCTAAAGCTACCTGGAGACAATTGCTGTTGTTCTGCTCCTATTAATACCACAGGCAGGAAGCTACAGTATTTACAGTTTGTGTACTGTGCCTCTGCACAGTGTGCACCTAAAGCTACAAGAATAAAATTGGTGATGTTCTTCTGATCCTATATTAATACCACAGGCAGACAGGTACAGTATTTACAGTTAGTGTACTGTGTACTCTGCACAGTGTGCACCTAAAGCTACCTGAATAAAATTGGTGGTGTTCCTTTGATCCTATTAATACCACAGGCAGGCAGCTACAGTATTTACAGTTACTGTACTGCGTCCTCTGCACAGTGTGCACCTAAAGCTACCTGGAGAACATTAGTGGTGTTCTTCTGATCCTATTAATACCACAGGCAGGCAGCTACAGCATTTACAGTTAGTGTAGTGCGTCCTCTGCCCAGTGTGCACCTAAAGCTACCTGGAGACAATTGCTGTTGTTCTGCTCCTATTAATACCACAGGCAGGCAGCTACAGTATTTACAGTTAGTGTACTATGTCCTCTGCACAATGTGCACCTAAAGCTACCTGAAGAAAATTAGTGATGTTCTTCTGATCCTATTAATACCACAGGCAGGCAGCTACAGTATTTACAGTTAGTTTACTGCGTCCTCTGCACAGTGCGCATCTCAAGCTACCTGAAGAAAATTAGTGGTGTTCTTCTGATCCTATTAATACCACAGGCAGGCAGCTACAGTATTTACAGTTAGTGTAGTGCGTCCTCTGCACAGTGTGCACCTAAAGCTACCTGGAGACAATTGCTGTTGTTCTGCTCATATTAATACCACAGGCAGGCAGCTACAGTATTTACAGTTAGTGTACTGTGTCCTCTGCACAGTGTGCACCTAAAGCTACCTGAATAAAATTGATGGTGTTCCTTTGATCCTATTAATACCACAGGCAGGCAGCTACAGTATTTACAGTTAGTGTAGTGCGTCCTCTGCACAGTGCACACCTAAAGCTACCTGAAGAAAATTGCTGTTTTTTTGCTCCTATTAATACCACAGACAGGCAGCCACAGTATTTACAGTTAGTGTACTGTGTCCTCTGCACAGTGTGCACCTAAAGCTACCTGAAGAACATTAGTGGTGTTCTTCTAATCCTATTAATACCCCAGGCAGGCAGCTACAGCATTTACAGTTAGTGTAGAGCGTCCTCTGCACAGTGTGCACCTAAAGCTACCTGGATACAATTGCTGTTTTTGTGCTCCTATTAATACCACAGGCAGGCAACTACAGTATTCACAATTAGTGCACTGTGTGCTCTGCACAGTGTGCACCTAAAGCTACCTGAAGAAAATTTGTGGTGTTCTTCTGATCCTATTAATGCCACAGGTAGGCAGCTACAGTGTTTACAGTTAGTGTAGTGCGTCCTCTGCACAGTGTGCACCTAAAGCTACCTGGTGACAACTGCTGTTGTTCTGCTCCTATTAATACCACAGGCAGGCAGCTACAGTATTTACAGTTAGTGTACTGTTTCCTCTGCAGAGTGTGCACCTAAAGCTACCTGAATAAAATTGGTGGTGTTCTTCTTATCCTATATTAATACCATAGGCAGGCAGCTACAATATTTACAGTTAGTGTAGTGAGTCCTCTGCACAGTGTGCACTTAACGCTACCTGGAGAAACTGCTGTTGTTCTGCTCCTAATAATACCACAGTCAGGCAGCTACAGTATTTACAGTTAGTGTACTGTGTCCTCTGCACAGTGTGCACCTAAAGCTACCTGAAGAACATTAGTGGTGTTCTTCTGATCCTATTAATACCACAGGCAGGCAGCTACAGCATTTATAGTTAGTGTAGTGCGTCCTCTGCACAATGTGCACCTAAAGCTACCTGGAGACAATTGCTGTTTTTGTGCTCCTATTAATACCACAGGCAGGCAGCTACAGTATTTACAGTTAGTGCACTGTGTCCTCTCCAGAGTGTGCACCTAAAGCTACCTGAAGAAAATTAGTGGTGTTCTTCTGATCCTATTAATACCACAGGCAGGCAGCTACAGTATTTACAGTTAGTGTAGTGCGTCCTCTGCACAGTGTGCACCTAAAGCTACCTGGAGACTATTGCTGTTGTTCTGCTCCTAATAATACCACAGGCAGGCAGCTACAGTATTTACAGTTAGTGTACTGTGTCCTCTGCAGAGTGTGTACCTAAAGCTACCTCAATAAAATTTGTGGTGTTCTTCTGATCCTATATTACCTGGAGACAATTGCTGTTTTTGTGCTCCTATTAATACCACAGGCAGGAAGCTACAGTATTTACAGTTAGTGCACTGTGTGCTCTGCACAGTGTGCACATAAAGTTACCTGAAGAAAATTAGTGGTGTTCTTCTGATCCTATTAATACCACAGGCAGGCAGCTACAGTATTTACAGTTAGTGTAGTGCGTCCTCTGCACAGTGTGCACCTAAAGCTACCTGGAGACAATTGCTGTTGTTCTGCTCCTATTAATACCACAGGCAGGCAGCTACAGTATTTACAGTTAGTGTACTGTGTCCTCTGCAGAGTGTGTACCTAAAGCTACCTCAATAAAATTTGTGGTGTTCTTCTGATCCTATATTAATACCACAGGGAGGAAGCAACAGTATTTACTGTTAGTGTACTGTGTCCTCTGTACAGTGTGCACCTAAAGCTACCTGAATAAAATTGGTGGTGTTCTTCTGATCCTATTAATACCACAGGCAGGCAGCTACAGTATTTACAGTTAGTATACTGCGTCCTCTGCACAGTGCACACCTAAAGCTACCTGAAGAAAATTAGTGGTGTTCTTCTGATCCTATTAATACCATAGAAAGGCAGCTACAGTATTTACAATTAGTGTAGTGCGTCCCCTGCACAGTGTGCACCTAAAGCTACCTGGAGACAATTGCTGTTGTTCTGCTCTTATTAATACAACAGGCAGGTATCTACAGTATTTATAGTTAGTGCACTGTGTCCTCTGCACAGTGTGCACCTAAAGCTACTTGAATAAAATTGGTGGTGTTCTTCTGATCCTATATTAATACCACAGGCAGGCAGCTACACTATTTACAGTTAGTGTACTGTGTCCTCTGCACAGTGTGCACCTAAAGCTACCTGAAGAAAATTAGTGGTGTTCTTCTGATCCCATTAATACCACAGAAAGGCAGCTACAACATTTACAGTTAGTGTAGTGTGTCCTCTGCACAGTGTGCACCTAAAGCTATCGGGAGACAATTTCTGTTGTTCGGCTCTTATTAATACAACAGGCAGGCAGCTACAGTATTTACAGTTAGTGCACTGTGTCCTCTGCACAGTGTGCACCTAAATCTACGTGAATAAAATTGGTGGTGTTCTTCTGATCCTATATTACTACCACAGGCAGGCAGCTACAGTATTTACAGTTAGTGTACTGTGTCCTCTGCACAGTGTGCACCTAAAGCTACCTGAAGAAAATTAGTTGTGTTCTTCTGATCCTATTAATGCCACAGGCAGGCAGCTACAGTATTTACAGTTAGTGCACTGTGTCCTCTGCACAGTGTGCACCTAAAGCTTCCTGAAGAAAATTAGTGGTGTTCTTCTGATCCTATTAATACCACAGGCAGGTAGCTACAGCATTTACAGTTAGTTTACTGTGTCCTCTGCACAGTGCGCACCTAAAGCTACCTGAAGAAAATTAGTGGTGTTCTTCTAAACCTAAAAATACCACAGACAGGCAGCTACAGCATTTACAGTTAGTGTAGTGCGTCCTCTGCACAGTGTGCACCTAATGCTACCTGGAGACAATTGCTGTTGTTCTGCTCTTATTAAAACAACAGGCAGCTACAGTACTTAGAATTAGTGCACTGTGTCCTCTGCACAGTGTGCACCTAAAGCTACCTGAAGAAAATTAGTGGTGTTCTTCTGATCCTATTAATACCACAGGCAGACAGCTACAGTATTTACAGTTAGTGTAGTGTGTCCTCTGCACAGTGTGCACCTAAAGCTACCTGGAGACAATTGCTGTTGTTCTGCTCCTATTAATACCACAGGCAGGCAGCTACAGTATTTACAGTTAGTGTACTGTGTCCTCTGCAAAGTGTGCACCTAAAGCTACCCAAATAAAATTGGTGGTGTTCTTTTGATCCTATATTAATACCACAGGCAGGCAGCTACAGTATTTACTGTTAGTGTACTGTGTCCTCTGCACAGTGTGTACCTAAAGCTACCTGAATAAAATTGGTGGTGTTCTTCTGATCCTATTAATACCACAGAGAGGCAGCTATAGCATTGACAGTTAGTGTACTGTGTCCTTTGCAAAGTGTGCACCTAAAGCTACCTGAATAAAAATGGTGGTGTTCTTTTGATCCTATATTAACACCACAGGCAGGCAGCTACATTATTTACTGTTATGCCCCGTACAAATGGACGGATTTTCCGATGGAAAATGTCCGATCGGAGCATGTTGTCGGAAATTCCGACCGTGTGTGGGCTCCAATGGACATTTTCCATCGGATTTTCCGACACACAAAGTTGGAGAGCAGGAGATAAAATTTTCCGACAACAAAATCCATTGTCGGAAATTCCGATCGTGTGTACACAAATCCGATGGACAAAGTGCCACGAATGCTCAGAATAAATAAAGAGATGAAAGCTATTGGCCACTGCCCCGTTTATAGTCCCGACGTACATGTTTTACGTCACCGCGTTTAAAACGATCAGATTTTCCGACAACTTTGTGTGACTGTGTGTATGCAAGACAAGTTTGAGCCAACATCCGTCAGAAAAAATCCTAGGATTTTGTTGTCGGAATGTCCGAACAAAGTCCGACCGTGTGTACGGGGCATTAGTGTACTGTGTCCTCTGCACAGTGTGCACCTAAAGCTACCTGAATAAAATTGGTGGTGTTCTTCTGATCCTATTAATACCACAGAGAGGCAGCTATAGCATTGACAGTTAGTGTACTGTGTCCTCTGCACAGTGTTCACCTAAAGCTAATTGAAGAAAATTAGTGGTGTTCTTCTTATCCTATTAATACCACAGGCAGGCAGCTACAGCATTTACAGTTAGTGCAGTGTGTCCTCTGCACAGTGTGCATTTAAAGCTACCTGGATACAATTGCTGTTGTTCTGCTCCTATTAATACCACAGTCAGGCAGCTACAGTATTTACAGTTAGTGCACTGTGTCCTCTGCACAGTGTGCACCTAAAACTACCTAAAGAAAATTAGTAGTGTTCTTCTGATCCTATTAATACCACAGGCAGGCAGCTACAGCATTTACAGTTAGTGTAGTGCGTCCTCTGCACAGTGTGCACCTAAAGCTACCTGAAGAAAATTTGTGGTGTTCTTCTGATCCTATTAATACCACAGGCAGGCAGCTACAGCATTTACAGTTAGTGTAGTGCATCCTCTGCACAGTGTGCACTTAAAGCTACCTGGAGACAATTGCTGTTGTTCTGCTCCTATTAATACCACAGTCAGGCAGCTACAGTATTTACAGTTAGTGCACTGTGTCCTCTGCACATTGTGCACCTAAAGCTACCTGAATAAATTTGGTGGTGTTCTTCTGATCCTATATTAATACCACATGCAGGCAGCTACAGTATTTACAGTTAGTGTACTGTGTCCTCTGCACAGTGTGCACCTAAAACTACCTGGAGACAATTGCTGTTGTTCTGCTCCTATTAATACCACAGGCAGGCAGCTACAGTATTTACAGTTAGTGTACTGTGTCCTCTGCACAGTGCACACCTAAAGCTACCTGAAGAAAATTAGTGGTGTTCTTCTGATCCTATTAATACCACAGAAAGGCAGCTACAGTATTTACAGTTAGTGTATTGCGTCCCCTGCACAGTGTACACCTAAAGCTACCTGGAGACAATTGCTGTTGTTCTGCTCTTATTAATACAACAGGCAGACAGCTACAGTATTTACAGTTAGTGCACTGTGTCCTCTGCACAGTGTGCACCTAAAGCTACGTGGATACAATTGCTGTTGTTCTGCTCCTATTAATACCACAGGCAGGCAGCTACAGTATTCACAATTAGTGCACTGTGTGCTCTGCACGGTGTGCACCTAAAGCTACCTGAAGAAAATTTGTGGTGTCCTTCTGATCCTATTAATACCACAGGCAGGCATCTACAGTATTTACAGTTAGTGTAGTGCGTCCTCTGCACAGTGTGCACCTAAAGCTACCTGAAGACAACTGCTGTTGTTCTGCTCCTATTAATACCACAGGCAGGCAGCTACAATATTTACAGTTAGTATACTGTGTCCTCTGCAGAGTGTGCACCTAAAGCTACCTGAATAAAATTGGTGGTGTTCTTCTGATCCTATAATAATACCATAGGCAGGCAGCTACAATATTTACAGTTAGTGTAGTGCGTCCTCTGCACAATGTGCACTTAAAGCTACCAGGAGACAACTGCTGTTGTTCTTCTCCTATTAATACCACAGTCAGGCAGCTACAGTATTTACAGTTAGTGCACTGTGACCTCTGTACAGTGTGCACCTAAAGCTACCTAAAGAAAATTAGTAGTGTTCTTCTGATCCTATTAATACCACGGGCAGGCAGCTACAGCATTTATAGTTAGTGTAGTGCGTCTTCTGCACAGTGTGCACCTAAAGCTACCTGGAGACAATTGCTGTTTTTGTGCTCCTATTAATACCACAGGCAGGCAGCTACAGTATTTACAGTTAGTGCACTGTGTCCTCTCCAGAGTGTGCACCTAAAGCTACCTGAAGAAAATTAGTGGTGTTCTTTTGATCCTATTAATACCACAGGCAGGCAGCTACAGTATTTACAGTTAGTGTAGTGCGTCCTCTGCACAGTGTGCACCTAAAGCTACCTGAATAAAATTGGTGGTGTTCTTCTGATCCTATTAATACCACAGGCAGGCAGCTACAGTATTTACAGTTAGTATACTGCGTCCTCTGCACAGTGCACACCTAAAGCTACCTGAAGAAAATTAGTGGTGTTCTTCTGATCCTATTAATACCACAGAAAGGCAGCTACAGTATTTACAATTAGTGTAGTGCGTCCCTTGCACAGTGTGCACCTAAAGCTACCTGGAGACAATTGCTGTTGTTCTGCTCTTATTAATACAACAGGCAGGCAGCTACAGTATTTATAGTTAGTTCACTGTGTCCTCTGCACAGTGTGCACCTAAAGCTACCTGAGTAAAATTAGTGGTGTTCTTCTTATCCTATTAATACCACAGGCAGGCAGCTACAGCATTTACAGTTAGTGCAGTGTGTCCTCTGCACAGTGTGCATTTAAAGCTACCTGGATACAATTGATGTTGTTCTGCTCCTATTAATACCACAGGCAGGCAGCTACAGTATTTACAATTAGTGTACTGTGTCCTCTGCACATTGTGCACCTAAAGCTACCTGAATAAATTTGGTGGTGTTCTTCTGATCCTATATTAATACCACATGTAGGCAGCTACAGTATTTACAGTTAGTGTACTGTGTCCTCTGCACAGTGTGCACCTAAAACTACCTGGAGACAATTGCTCTTGTTCTGCTCCTATTAATACCACAGGCAGGCAGCTACAGTATTTACAGTTAGTGTACTGTGTCCTCTGCACAGTGCACACCTAAAGCTACCTGAAGTAAATTAGTGGTGTTCTGCTCTTATTAATACAACAGGCAGGCAGCTACAGTATTTACAGTTAGTATACTGTGTCCTCTGCAGAGTGTGCACCTAAAGCTACCTGAATAAAATTGGTGGTGTTCTTCTGATCCTATAATAATACCATAGGCAGGCAGCTACAATATTTACAGTTAGTGTAGTGCATCCTCTGCACAGTGTGCACTTAAAGCTACCAGGAGACAACTGCTGTTGTTCTACTCCTATTAATACCACAGTCAGGCAGCTACAGTATTTACAGTTAGTGCACTGTGACCTCTGCACAGTGTGCACCTAAAGCTACCTAAAGAAAATTAGTAGTGTTCTTCTGATCCTATTAATACCACAGGCAGGCAGCTACAGCATTTACAGTTAGTGTAGTGCATCCTCTGCACAGTGTGCACCTAAAGCTACTTGGAGACTAGGGATGAGCCGAACACCCCCCTGTTCGGTTCGCACCAGAACATGCGAACAGGAAAAAAGTTCGTTCGAACATGCGAACACCGTTAAAGTCTATGGGACACGAACATGAATAATCAAAAGTGCTAATTTTCAAGGCTTATATGCAAGTTATTGTCATAAAAAGTGTTTGGGGACCCGGGTCCTGCCCCAGGGGACATGGATCAATGCAAAAAAAAGTTTTAAAAACGGCCGTTTTTTCAGGAGCAGTGATTTTAATAATGCTTAAAGTCAAACAATAAAAGTGTAATATCCCTTTAAATTTCGTACCTGGGGGGTGTCTATAGTGTGCCTGTAAAGGGGCGCATGTTTCCTGTGTTTAGAACAGTCTGACAGCAAAATGACATTTTGAAGGAAAAAACTCATTTAAAACTACCCGCGGCTATTGCATTGCCGACAATACACATAGAAGTTCATTGATAAAAACGGCATGGGAATTCCCCAAAGGGGAACCCCGAACCAAAATTAAAAAAAAAAAATGACGTGGGGGTCCCCCTAAATTCCATACCAGGCCCTTCAGGTCTGGTATGGATATTAAGGGGAACCCCGGCCAAAATTTTTTAAAAAAAAATGACGTGGGGTTCCCCCTAAATTCCATACCAGACCCTTCAGGTCTGGTATGGATTTTAAGGGGAACCCCGCGCCAAAAAAAAACGGCGTGGGGTCCCCCCAAAAATCCATACCAGACCCTTATCCGAGCACGCAACCTGGCAGGCCGCAGGAAAAGAGGGGGGGACGAGAGTGCGGCCCCCCCTCCCTCCTGAACCGTACCAGGCCACATGCCCTCAACATTGGGAGGGTGCTTTGGGGTAGCCCCCCAAAACACCTTGTCCCCATGTTGATGAGGACAAGGGCCTCATCCCCACAACCCTGGCCGGTGGTTGTGGGGGTCTGCGGGCGGGGGGCTTATCGGAATCTGGAAGCCCCCTTTAACAAGGTGACCCCCAGATCCCGGCCCCCCCCCTGTGTGAAATGGTAAGGGGGTACATAAGTACCCCTACCATTTCACGAAAAAAGTGTTAAAAATGTTAAAAATGACAAGAGACAGTTTTTGACAATTCCTTTATTTAAATGCTTCTTCTTTCTTCTATCTTCCTTCATCTTCTGGTTCTTCTGGCTCTTCTGGTTCTTCTGGTTCTTCCTCCGGCGTTCTCGTCCAGCATCTCCTCCGCGGCGTCTTCTGTCTTCTTCTCCTCGGGCCGCTCCGCACCCATGGCATGGGGGGGAGGCTCCCGCTCTTCTCTTCTTCTCTTCTTCTTTTCTTCTTTTCTTCTCTTCTTCTCTTCTTCTTCATTTTCTTCTCCGGGCCGCTCCGCAATCCATGCTGGCATGGAGGGAGGCTCCCGCTGTGTGACGGCGCTCCTCGTCTGACAGTTCTTAAATAACGGGGGGGCGGGGCCACCCGGTGACCCCGCCCCCCTCTGACGCACGGTGACTTGACGGGACTTCCCTGTGACGTCACGGGGAATGCCACAGGGAAGTCCCGTCAAGTCACCGTGCGTCAGAGGGGGGCGGGGTCACCGGGTGGCCCCGCCCCCCCGTTATTTAAGAACTGTCAGACGAGGAGCGCCGTCACACAGCGGGAGCCTCCCTCCATGCCAGCATGGATTGCGGAGCGGCCCGGAGAAGAAAATGAAGAAGAAGAGAAGAAGAGAAGAAGAGAAGAAAAGAAGAAAAGAAGAAAAGAAGAAGAGAAGAAGAGAAGAGCGGGAGCCTCCCCCCCATGCCATGGGTGCGGAGCGGCCCAAGGAGAAGAAGACAGAAGACGCCGCGGAGGAGATGCTGGACGAGAACGCTGGAGGAAGAACCAGAAGAACCAGAAGAGCCAGAAGAACCAGAAGATGAAGGAAGATAGAAGAAAGAAGAAGCATTTAAATAAAGGAATTGTCAAAAACTGTCTCTTGTCATTTTTAACATTTTTGACACTTTTTTCGTGAAATGGTAGGGGTACTTATGTACCCCCTTACCATTTCACACAGGGGGGGGGCCGGGATCTGGGGGTCACCTTGTTAAAGGGGGCTTCCAGATTCCGATAAGCCCCCCGCCCGCAGACCCCCACAACCACCGGCCAGGGTTGTGGGGATGAGGCCCTTGTCCTCATCAACATGGGGACAAGGTGTTTTGGGGGGCTACCCCAAAGCACCCTCCCAATGTTGAGGGCATGTGGCCTGGTACGGTTCAGGAGGGAGGGGGGGCCGCACTCTTGTCCCCCCCTCTTTTCCTGCGGCCTGCCAGGTTTCGTGCTCGGATAAGGGTCTGGTATGGATTTTTGGGGGGACCCCACGCCGTTTTTTTTTTTTTTTTGGCGCGGGGTTCCCCTTTGGGGAATTCCCATGCCGTTTTTATCAATGAACTTCTATGTGTATTGTCGGCAATGCAATAGCCGCGGGTAGTTTTAAATGAGTTTTTTCCTTCAAAATGTCATTTTGCTGTCAGACTGTTCTAAACACAGGAAACATGCGCCCCTTTACAGGCACACTATAGACACCCCCCAGGTACGAAATTTAAAGGGATATTACACTTTTATTGATTGACTTTAAGTATTATTAAAATCACTGCTCCTGAAAAAACGGCCGTTTTTAAAACTTTTTTTTGCATTGATCCATGTCCCCTGGGGCAGGACCCAGGTCCCCAAACACTTTTTATGACAATAACTTGCATATTAACCTTTAAAATTAGCACTTTTGATTTCTCCCATAGACTTTTAAAGGGTGTTCCGCGGCATTCGAATTTGCCGCGAACACCCCAAATTGTTCGCTGTTCGGTGAACTTGCGAACAGCCAATGTTCGAGTCGAACATGAGTTCGACTCGAACTCGAAGCTCATCCCTATTGGAGACAATTGCTGTTGTTCTGCTCCTAATAATACCACAGGCAGGCAGCTACAGTATTTAGAGTTAGTGTACTGTTTCATCTGCACAGTGTGCACCTAAAGCTACCTGAAGAAAATTAGTGGTGTTCTTCTGATCCTATTAATACCACAGGCAGGCAGCTACAGCATTTACAGTTATTGTAGTGCATCCTCTGCACAGTGTGCACTTAAAGCTACTGTAGCTGGAGACAATTGCTGTTGTTCTGCTCCTATTAATACCACAGTCAGGCAGCTACAATATTTACAGTTAGTGCACTGTGTCCTCTGCACAGTGTGCACCTAAAGCTACCTAAAGAAAATTAGTAGTTTTCTTCTGATCCTATTAATACCACAGGCAGGCAGCTACAGCATTTAAAGTTAGTGTAAGGCGTCCTCTGCACAGTGTGCACCTAAAGCTACCTGGAGACAATTGCTCTTGTTCTGCTCCTATTAATACCACAGGCAGGCAGCTACAGTATTTACAGTTAGTGTACTGTGTCCCCTGCACAGTGTGCCCCTATAGCTACCTGAATAAAATTGGTGGTGTTCTTCTGATCCTATATTAATACCACAGGCAGGCAGCTACAGTATTTACAGTTAGTGTACTGTGTCCTCTGCACAGTGTGCACCTATAACTACCTGGAGACAATTGCTGTTGTTCTGCTCCTATTAATACCACAGGCAGGCAGCTACAGTATTTACAGTTAGTGTACTGTGTCCTCTGCACAGTGTGCACCTAAAGCTTCCTGAATAAAATTGATGGTGTTCCTTTGATCCTATTAATACCACAGGCAGGCAGCTACAGTATTTACAGTTAGTGTAGTGCGTCCTCTGCATAGTGTGCACCTAAAGCTACCTGAAAAAAATTGCTGTTGTTTTGCTCTTATTAATACCACAGACAGGCAGCTACAGTATTTACAGTTAGTGTACTGTGTCCTCTGCACAGTGTGCACCTAAAGCTACATGAAGAACATTAGTGTTGTTCTTCTGATCCTGTTAATACCACAGGCAGGATGCTACATCATTTACAGTTAGTGTAGTGCGTCCTCTGCACAGTGTGCACCTAAAGCTACCTGGAGACAATTGCTGTTGTTCTGCTCCTATTAATACCACAGGCAGGCAGCTACAGTATTTACAGTTAGTGCACTGTGACCTCTGCAGAGTGTGCACCTAACGCTACCTGAAGAAAATTAGTGGCGTTCTTCTGATCCTATTAATACCACAGGCAGGTAGCTACAGTATTTACAGTTAGTGTAGTGCATCCTCTGCACAGTGTGCACCTAAAGCTACCTGGAGACAATTGCTGTTGTTCTGCTCCTGTTAATACCACAGGCAGGTACAGTATTTACAGTTAGTGTACTGTTTCCTCTGCAGAGTGTGCACCTAAAGCTACCTGAATAAAATTGGTGGTGTTCTTCTGATCCTATATTAATACCACAGGCAGGCAGCTACAGTATTTACTGTTAGTGTACTGTGTCTTCTGTACAGTGTGCACCTAAAGCTACTTGAATAAAATTGGTATTGTTCTTCTGATCCTAATAATACCACAGTCAGGCAGCTACAGTATTTACAGTTAGTGTACTGCGTCCTCTGCACATTGCACACTTAAAGCTACCTGAAGAAAATTAGTGGTGTTCTTCTGATCATATTAATACCACAGAAAGGCAGCTACAGTATTTACAGTTAGTGTAGTGTGTCCTCTGCACAGTGTGCACCTAAAGCTACCTGGAGACAATTGCTGTTTTTCTGCTCTTATTAATACAACAGGCAGGCAGCTACAGTATTTTCAGTTAGTGTACTGTGTCCTCTGCACAGTGTGCACCTAAAGCTACCTGAAGAAAATTAGTGGTGTTCTTCTGATCCTATTAATACCACAGGCAGGCAGCTACAGTATTTACAGTTAGTGTACTGTGTCCTCTGCACAGTGTGCACCTAAAGCTACCTGAATAAATTTGGTGGTGTTTTTCTGATCCTATATTAATACCACAGGCAGTCAGCTACAGTATTTACAGTTAGTTTACTGTGTCCTCTGCACAGTGTCCACTTAAAGCTACCTGAATAAAATTGGTGGTGTTCTTCTGATCCTATATTATTACCACAGGCAGGCAGCTACAGTATTTACAGTTAGTGTACTGTGTCCTCTGCACATTGCTCACTTAAAGCTACCTGAAGAAAATTAGTGGTGTTCTTCTGATCCTATTAATACCACAGAAAGGCAGCTACAGTATTTACAGTTAGTGTAGTGTGTCCTCTGCACAGTGTGCACCTAAAGCTACCTGGAGACAATTGCTGTTGTTCTGCTCTTATTAATACAACAGGCAGGCAGCTACAGTATTTTCAGTTAGTGTACTGTGTCCTCTGCACAGTGTGCACCTAAAGCTACCTGAAGAAAATTAGTGGTGTTCTTCTGATCCTATTAATACCACAGGCAGGCAGCTACAGTATTTACAGTTAGTGTACTGTGTCCTCTGCACAGTGTGCACCTAAAGCTACCTGAATAAATTTGGTGGTGTTTTTCTGATCCTATATTAATACCACAGGCAGTCAGCTACAGTATTTACAGTTAGTTTACTGTGTCCTCTGCACAGTGTGCACTTAAAGCTACCTGAATAAAATTGGTGGTGTTCTTCTGATCCTATATTATTACCACAGGCAGGCAGCTACAGTATTTACAGATAGTGTACTATGTCCTCTGTACAGTGTGCACCTAAAGCTACCTGAATAAAATTGGTGGTGTTCTTTTGATCCTATATTAATACCACAGGCAGGCAGCTACATTATTTACTGTTATGTCCCGTACACACGGTCGGATTTTGCGATGGAAAATGTCCGATCGGAGCGTGTTGTCTGAAATTCTGACCGTGTGTGGGCTCCAACGGACATTTTCCATCGGATTTTCTGACACACAAAGTTGGAGAGCAAGAGATAAAATTTTCCGACAACAAAATCCGGAAATTCCGATCGTGTGTACACAAATCCGACGGACAAAGTGCCACGCATGCTCAGAATAAATAAAGAGATTAAAGCTATTGGCCACTGCCCCATTTATAGTCCCGACGTACATGTTTTACGTCACCGCGTTTAAAACGATCAGATTTTCTGACAACTTTGTGTGACCGTGTGTATGCAAGACAAGTTTGAGCCAACATCCGTCAGAAAAAATCCTAGGATTTTGTTGTCGGAATGTCCGAACAAAGTCCGACCGTGTGTACGGGGCATTAGTGTACTGTGTCCTCTGCACAGTGTGCACCTAAAGCTACCTGAATAAAATTGGTGGTGTTCTTCTGATCCTATTAATACCACAGAGAGGCAGCTATAGCATTGACAGTTAGTGTACTGTGTCCTTGCACAGTGTTCACCTAAAGCTACCTGAATAAAATTAGTGGTGTTCTTCTTATCCTATTAATACCACAGGCAGGCAGCTACAGCATTTACAGTTAGTGCAGTGTGTCCTCTGCACAGTGTGCATTTAAAGCTACCTGGATACAATTGCTGTTGTTCTGCTCCTATTAATACCACAGTCAGGCAGCTACAGTATTTACAGTTAGTGCACTGTGTCCTCTGCACAGTGTGCACCTAAAGCTACCTAAAGAAAATTAGTAGTGTTCTTCTGATCCTATTAATACCACAGGCAGGCAGCTACAGCATTTACAGTTAGTGTAGTGCATCCTCTGCACAGTGTGCACCTAAAGCTACCTGAAGAAAATTAGTGGCGTTCTTCTGATCCTATTAATACCACAGGCAGGCAGCTACAGCATTTACAGTTAGTGTAGTGTGTCCTCTGCACAGTGTGCATTTAAAGCTACCTGGATACAATTGCTGTTGTTCTGCTCCTATTAATACCACAGTCAGGCAGCTACAGTATTTACAGTTAGTGCACTGTGTCCTCTGCACAGTGTGCACCTAAAGCTACCTAAAGAAAATTAGTAGTGTTCTTCTGATCCTATTAATACCACAGGCAGGCAGCTACAGCATTTACAGTTAGTGTAGTGTGTCCTCTGCACAGTGTGTACCTAAAGCTACCTGGAGACAATTGCTGTTGTTCTGCTCCTATTAATACCACAGGCAGGCAGCTACAGTATTTACAATTAGTGTACTGTGTCCTCTGCACATTGTGCACCTAAAGCTACCTGAATAAATTTGGTGGTGGTGTTCTTCTGATCCTATATTAATACCACATGCAGGCAGCTAGAGTATTTACAGTTAGTGTACTGTGTCCTCTGCACAGTGTGCACCTAAAACTACCTGGAGACAATTGCTGTTGTTCTGCTCCTATTAATACCACAGGCAGGCAGCTACAGTATTTACAGTTAGTGTACTGTGTCCTCTGCACAGTGCACACCTAAAGCTACCTGAAGAAAATTAGTGGTGTTCTTCTGATCCTATTAATACCACAGAAAGGCAGCTACAGTATTTACAGTTAGTGTAGTGCGTCCCCTGCACAGTGTGCACCTAAAGCTACCTGGAGACAATTGCTGTTGTTCTGCTCTTATTAATACAACAGGCAGGCAGCTACAGTATTTACAGTTAGTGCACTGTGTCCTCTACACAGTGTGCACCTAAAGCTACGTGGATACAATTGCTGTTGTTCTGCTCCTATTAATACCACAGGCAGGCAGCTACAGTATTCACAATTAGTGCACTGTGTGCTCTGCACAGTGTGCACCTAAAGCTACCTGAAGAAAATTTGTGGTGTCCTTCTGATCCTATTAATACCACAGGCAGGCATCTACAGTATTTACAGTTAGTGTAGTTCATCCTCTGCACAGTGTGCACCTAAAGCTACCTGGAGACAACTGCTGTTGTTCTGCTCCTATTAATACCACAGGCAGGCAGCTACAATAGTTACAGTTAGTATACTGTGTCCTCTGCAGAGTGTGCACCTAAAGCTACCTGAATAAAATTGGTGGTGTTCTTCTGATCCTATAATAATACCACAGGCAGGCAGCTACAATATTTACAGTTAGTGTAGCGCGTCCTCTGCACAGTGTGCACTTAAAGCTACCAGGAGACAACTGCTGTTGTTCTGCTCCTATTAATACCACAGTCAGGCAGCTACAGTATTTACAGTTAGTGCACTGTGACCTCTGCACGGTGTGCACCTAAAGCTACCTAAAGAAAATTAGTAGTGTTCTTCTGATCCTATTAATATCACAGGCAGGCAGCTACAGCATTTACAGTTAGTGTAGTGCGTCCTCTGCACAGTGTGCACCTAAAGCTACTTGGAGTCAATTGCTGTTGTTCTGCTCCTAATAATACCACAGGCAGGCAGCTACAGTATTTAGAGTTAGTGTACTGTTTCCTCTGCACAGTGTGCACCTAAAGCTACCTGAAGAAAATTAGTGGTGTTCTTCTGATCCTATAAATACCACAGGCAGGCAGCTACAGCATTTACAGTTATTGTAGTGCATCCTCTGCACAGTGTGCACTTAAAGCTACTGTAGCTGGAGACAATTGCTGTTGTTCTGCTCCTATTAATACCAAAGGCAGGCAGCTACAGTATTTACAGTTAGTGTACTGTGTCCTCTGCACAGTGTGCCCCTATAGCTACCTGAATAAAATTGGTGGTGTTCTTCTGATCCTATATTAATACCACAGGCAGGCAGCTACAGTATTTACAGTTAGTGTACTGTGTCCTCTGCACAGCGTGCACCTATAACTACCAGGAGACAATTGCTGTTGTTCTGCTCCTATTAATACCACAGGCAGGCAGCTACAGTATTTACAGTTAGTGTACTGTGTCCTCTGCACAGTGTGCACCTAAAGCTTCCTGAATAAAATTGATGGTGTTCCTTTGATCCTATTAATACCACAGGCAGGCAGCTACAGTATTTACAGTTAGTGTAGTGCGTCCTCTGCATAGTGTGCACCTAAAGCTACCTGAAAAAAATTGCTGTTGTTTTGCTCCTATTAATACCACAGACAGGCAGCTACAGTATTTACAGTTAGTGTACTGTGTCCTCTGCACAGTGTGCACCTAAAGCTACATGAAGAACATTAGTGTTGTTCTTCTGATCCTATTAATACCACAGGCAGGCAGCTACATCATTTACAGTTAGTGTAGTGCGTCCTCTGCACAGTGTGCACCTAAAGCTACCTGGAGACAATTGCTGTTGTTCTGCTCCTATTAATACCACAGGCAGGCAGCTACAGTATTTACAGTTAGTGCACTGTGTCCTCTGCAGAGAGTGCACCTAACGCTACCTGAAGAAAATTAGTGGCGTTCTTCTGATCCTATTAATACCACAGGCAGGTAGCTACAGTATTTACAGTTAGTGTAGTGCGTCCTCTGCACAGTGTGCACCTAAAGCTACCTGGAGACAATTGCTGTTGTTCTGCTCTTATTAATACAACAGGCAGGCAGCTACAGTATTTTCAGTTAGTGTACTGTGTCCTCTGCACAGTGTGCACCTAAAGCTACCTGAAGAAAATTAGTGGTGTTCTTCTGATCCTATTAATACCACAGGCAGGCAGCTACAGTATTTACAGTTAGTGCACTGTGTCCTCTGCACAGTGTGCACCTAAAGCTACCTGAAGAAAATTAGTAGTGTTCTTCTGATCCTATTAATACCACAGGCAGGCAGCTACAGTATTTACAGTTAGTGTAGTGCGTCCTCTGCACAGTGTGCACCTAAAGCTACCTGGAGACAATTGCTGTTGTTCTGCTCCTATTAATACCACAGGCAGGCAGCTACAGTATTTACAGTTAGTGTACTGTGTCCTCTGCACAGTGTGCACCTAAAGCTACCTGAATAAATTTGGTGGTGTTTTTCTGATCCTATATTAATACCACAGGCAGTCAGCTACAGTATTTACAGTTAGTGTACTGTGTCCTCTACACAGTGTGCACTTAAAGCTACCTGAATAAAATTGGTGGTGTTCTTCTGATCCTATATTATTACCACAGGCAGGCAGCTACAGTATTTACAGTTAGTGTACTGTGTCCTCTGTACAGTGTGCACCTAAAGCTACCTGAATAAAATTGGTGGTGTTCTTCTGATCCTATTAATACCACAGGCAGGCAGCTAAAGTATTTACAGTTAGTGTACTGCGTCCTCAGCACAGTGTGCACCTAAAGCTACCTGAAGACAATTGCTGGTGTTCTCATACTAATAATACTACCGGCAGGCAGTTGATTCTGCTAGCTGCAGTATCAGTACATATATACATCCCAGCTTTGTGCAGCTACATCTCACTGCAGGTCATTAGTATGTCTGGAAGACCAACAAGGAGAGGCAGACAGTCACAAGCCAATAAAAGAGTGCAAGCTGCCTCCCTTTCCCGAGTGGGGCGAGCTCCTCCCTGGCCCTTGAGTCGTTCCAATATGGCCTAAAGGGACCATGGCCGGCTCATTGGTTAGGGGGGACCTCTCTCATCGGGAAACACAGACTCTATTAGGGGCTCTGCCCACAAACACTAAAACGTTTTGGACGCTTGAGGCGGCCGGTGCGGATGCTCTGTGCCTTCACCTGTCTCCAGCTGTGAAGAGGTTTTCTGGTCTCTTTCTAGTTGGTGACTTCTAGCTCCCCTGATCTTGGGTGGCTTGTTCTTTGTCGTTAGTGGGAAAAGGGATGTGGATGTGCGGGAATTTGGCCTGTAAGTAAGATACCCAGAAGCGGCTACTCTATACCATAATGAGGCGATTATTTGCTCCTATGACTTCATAACTCCACATGTCCCTTGCATAGAAACTCAAGAGATAGATCAAAGAAGTCTCGATTTTATTGTAAAAATGTTTTTTTTTCTCTTTTAAAAAAACAATAAAAACATTAAAAAGAAAAGAGGGCAAGCAGGCTCTTTTTCTATAGGCAACAGTGCTGGTCGTGGAGACGGTGCATCCTCATCAGCACATGGCCGTGGGACACACTTGTCCTTTTTTTCGGCAGCTGGCCTTGTTGAGCCGCAACATGTGAAAGACTTGGTAGAGTGGATGACCAAGCCGTCCTCATTCTCCTCATCCTCTCTCACCCAGGCTCAGCGTACTTTGTCTGGCAAAGCAGCTGCCAACGCGGCCTTTTCCCTCGGCTCAATGGCATCAGTCACTCCTTCCCTAGTCCCACCATGTCCTCCTGAGAAGTCCCCCGAACTGTTTGACCACAGTGTTGGGTACATGCTCTAGGAGGATGCCCAGCGTTTTGAAGGCTCCAATGATGGTACCCAGCTAGAGGAAGGCAGTAACATGAGCCCAGAGAGAGGGGGTGCCCAAGAAGGACAGCAATCTGGCAGTTATGTTCCCCCAGCTGCAGCATACTTCCAGCTTTGCTCCAGTGATGAGGAGGGAGGGGATGATGAGGTCACTGACTCAACATGAGTGCCTGATAGGAGAGAGGAGGAGGAGGCGGAGACACATCACCAACGAGGCAGGATTCCCTCCAGGGGCTAGCTTAAGGGTAGCACACCGACTGCATCACACCGCAGAGCTCCGCATGTGCAGGGCACTGCTGTCTCTGCGCATTATTCCATAAGTTCTTTGGTGTGGGCTTTTTTTGAGACGAGTGCATCAGATCCCACCACTGCTATTTGCAACATATGTCTCAAGCGTATCTCTCGTGGCCAAAACATCTCCCGCTTGGTCACCATATGCTTGACCAGACATATGTTGACCTGCCATGCAGTTCGTTGGCAAGCGTACCTAAAAGACCCACACCAAAGAACAAAGAGGACCTCTCCTTGCTCCTCATCAGCTTTGATCGCCAACCCCACTATACCTTCAGTCCTCTCTGAGACCAGCACTGAGAGGAATGAAGGTGTAGAATTAGGTGTGTCACAGCCAAGTACTTGCAGGCAATCTGCTATCGGTACACCGCCATCAATTGTACCAGGCAAATTTCCTTGCCCCAGCTGCTGCACCACCGAAAGAAGTTCACTCCCAGCCATCCACATGCCCAGCGGTTGAATGCTAGCTTGGCTAAATTGCTAGCACTTCAACTGCTGCCTTTTCAATTGATAGACTCTGCCCTCTTCTGTGAGTTTGTGGAATGTGCAGTTCCTCAGTGGCAGGTTCCCAAACGCCCCTTTTCTCATGGAAGGCGATTCCGGCTCTCTACCGGTATGTGGAAGGCAATGTCTTGGCCTCACTGGACAGGGCAGTCAGTGGTAAGGTGCATATTACCGCTGACTCATAGTCCAGCAGGCATGGACAGAGATGTTACCTATCTTTCACCGCGCACTGGGTGACTCTTCTGGCAGCTGAGAAGGATGCAGGACAGGATGCAGTAGTGTTGGAGGTTGTTCTGCCACCACGCCTCCAAAATACTACTAGTGGTGATTCTGCCATGCCTCTCTCCTCCACCCCCTCCACTTCTTCTTCTTCCATGGCCTCTTCCTGTGCTGATTTGACTTCGGAACCAGCGGTGCTCCGTAGGCTACGCAAGCACGCAGGACAAAAGATGCCATGCGGTGCTTGAGCTGGTGTGCTTGGGGGACAGGAGCCACACTGGGGCAGAGATTTGGTCAGCTCTGCAGGGGCAGGTTCAGAGGTGGTTGATGCCATGCCAGCTTAAGGCAGGTATGGTGGTTTGCGACAATGGCACCAACCTCCTCTCTGCCCTCCGACAGGGACAACTGACCCATGCGCCCTGTTTGGCTCACATCCTTAACTTGGTGGTGCAGCGGTTCTTGGGCAGGTACCTGGGCTTACAGGATGTCCTAAGTCAGGCCAGGAAAGTCTGTGTGCATTTCCGCAGGTCATATAATGCCAGTGCTCGGCTGGCTGACCTCCAAAAGGAATTTAACCTGCCCAAGAATGGCCTAATCTGTGACATGCCCACCAGGTGGAACTCAAGGTTGGCCATATTGCAATGGCTGCACACGCAGCAGAGGGCCATCAATGAGTACCTGTGCGACTATGGCACCAGGACAGGGTCAGGGGAGCTTGTTTTTTTTCCCCACGCCAGTGGGCCATGATCAGGGATGCATGCACTGTTCTGTCACCATTTGAGGAGGCCACGAGGAGGGTGAGCAGTGACAGTGCATGCATCAGTGACACTGTCCACCTGTTGGAGCACACGCTGCGTGGAATAATGGACAGGGCACTTGAGGCAGAACAGAGGCAGGAAGAGGAGGACTTCCTCAGCTCTCAAGGCCCCATTTAAACAGACAGTGTTCCTGCGTGCCCGACGATCACACAGGAAGAGGACGAGGAGGAGGAGGAGGAGGAGGAAGAGAAGGATTGTGTCAGCATGGAGGTGGAGCCTGGCACTCAGCATCAGCAGCAGTCTTTAAGGGATCATTTACAGTCCCAAGAAACCCATGGACTTGTACGTGGCTGGGAGGAGGTGGCTGCTGATCATGTCGTCCTTAGTGACCCAGAGGACTCCGGACCGAATGCCTCAGCAAACCTACGCTGCACGGCCTCCCTGATCCTGCAAAGCCTGCGGAAGGATCCTCGTATTCGTGGTATCAAGGAGAGGGATCAATACTGTCTGGCAACCCTCCTTGATCCACGTTACAAGGGTAAGGTTACGGACCTTATCTTGCCATCTCAGAGGGAGCAGAGGATGAAACATGTTCGGGAGGCCTTGCAGAAAGGTCTGTGCAATGCGTTCCCATAGACTGGGAGGTTACAAACTCCTGTTCCTGGACAACGTGTTGCTGAGGCTTTGGTCAGTCAAAGAAGGAGCGTTGGAGAAGGTGGCCGTCTGACCGATGTGTTCAGACAATTTTTTGGTCCGCAGCCCCAAGGTATGATCGGTTCCAGCAACCATTGCCAGCGTTTATTTTACATGGTGCAGGAATACCTAGGGGAAAGATCTGACTTGGACACTTTTCCCGCCGAAAATCCTCTGGGTTACTGGGTCTTGAGGATGGATCACTGGCCAGAGCTTGCACAGTATGCAATTGAGCTACTGGCCTATTCTGCATCCAGCGTTCTTTCAGAACGCACATTCAGTGCTGCTGGAGGTTTTGTAACCGATCACAGGGTGCGCCTGTCCACCGGCTCGGTCGATCGACTGACCTTCATAAAAATGAATCAGTCTTGGATCACCACCAGCAACCAAGCACCTGATGCTGATTTAACTGAATAATTTTTTTTGAAATGTCAGATCCCTTCAAGACTGCCTATGCTGATGCTGAGTGACTATCCTGTTATGCTGAGTGACTATCCTCTTCCTCCTCAATGATCATGCTGATAGCTTATAAGAACATTTTTGGTTCTGGGCGCCGCCACCAGTGGCTAAGGCCCAATTTTTCAGCCCCTGTTTAACAGGGACGTGTAATTACAATTTTTGATGCAATATTTTGCAAGGAGGGTTCGTTGCTGCACTCAAGTAGACTATTTGTGAGGGGTTGCAGTGTTTTGGCACCAGCACCAGTGCCTAAGGCCCAATTGTTTAACAGGGGCGTGTAATTACAATTTTTGATGAAATACTTTGCAGCAGGGCTCATTCCTGCGCTCCAACTAGAGTATCTGTGAGGGGTTGCAGTGTTGTGGCACCAGTACCAGTGCCTAAGGCCCAATTTTTCAGCCCCTGTTTAACAGGGGTGTGTAATTACAATTTTTGATGCAATATTTTGCAGGAGGGCTCATTCCTGCACTCCAACTAGAGTATCTGTGAGGGGTTGCAGTGTTGTGGCACCAGTGCCTAAGGCTCAATTTTTCTGCCCCTGTTCAACAGGGACATGTAATTACAATTCTTTAACTAATCTTTCACAGCAGGGCCCGTTTCTGTGCCCACCAAGAGTAACTGTGAGGACTTACAGTGTTGTGGCACCAGCACCACCACCACCAAAGGCCCAATTTTTCTGCCCATGTTCAACAGGTGCATGTAATTACAATTCTTTATCTAATATTTCACAGCAGGGCCCATTCCAGCTCCCACCAAGAGTGACTGTGAGGACTTACAGTGTTGTGGCAACACCAAAACCTAAGGCCCCAATTTCTGCAGAGTATTTAGGGCAGGCCCTTACTTTCAAACATCCAACTTACAAACAACTCCTACTTGCAAACGGAAGGAGACAACAGGAAGTGAGATGAAATCTACCCCTAGGAAGGGAAATTCTGTCCTGTAAGAGTTAATATGGGAAAAACGTGTCTCCTCTCCACTGATGCTTTATCAACAATCCTTGTTTCACTAAAAACCCCAAATTGTCAAAAAACATTTGTCATTGGGACAGAAAGTGAGGTAAAATCTTCTGAAGAGGTGCACAGACAGCAAAACAAATGTCACAGGGGTGATAACCCTTCCCTATGTTTTCCAAAAAGCTTAAAAATAGATTTTTTGGCTGGAGCTACACTTTAAAAGTGTACCAGTTCAAAATTACAAACAGATTCTACTTAACAACAAACCTACAGTCCCTGTCTTGTTTGCACCACCTGTATACTGCTGTTCAGAGGGCCTGGGGCCCCACGCCTTTCCTTTTTTTAATTTGGGTGTGGGGTTCCCCTTAATATCCATACAAGACCCAAAGGGCCTGGTAATGGACTGGGGGGGGTACCCATGCTGTTTGTCTCACTGATTTTCATCCATATTACCACGACCGGGCATTACATTAAAGCCGTAAGCAGTTTTAAATGACTTTTATTACTTTAAAAATGTCATGTCAATGACTGTTCTAAGCATGGGAAACACGTGCCACTTTACAGGCATACTATAGAGACCCCCCAGCTATGATATTTAACTTTAAGCATCATTAAAATCACTGCTCCCGAAAAAACTGACGTTTTTAAAACTCTTTTTTGCATTGATACCTGTGCTCTGGGGCAGGACCAGGTCCCCAAACCCTTTTTAGGACAATACCATGCAAATTAGCCTTTAAAATTAGCACCATAGACTTCAATGGGGTTCTAACATTTGTGCGAACTTTCGGTCCGTTCGCAGGTTCTGGTGCGAACCGAACCAGGGGGGTGTTTGGCTCATCCCTACTTGTGGGGAGAGAGGGAAGCCCGAAGGAATCCCTCATAAAGGCATTTAAGAGTACAATATCAGTATTATAGTTCACCCATATTGCTTAAGATAAGTTTCTATTAGCTGTTTTCACTTACTGTTTTAGTTACACATAGACGTAAGGGTCAGGGGTGATCCCCATGCGCCTCCACCCATCCCTTAGAAGCAGGTTTTTGTTTTTGTGGAATGGGTAGTCAGCCCGCCTTTATGGGCAGCCGATGTTCACTGGTAGGTGTCTGGCAGAAGTATTCCCTGGCAGTCGCCATTGGTCTTTTAAGAAGATGCCTTATTATGTTTTGTTTCTTCCTTCCCCCGCTCCCTTTTCTAACTCTTTCTTTTCTCAAGCCAATCAACAGGTGGAGTTCTCGGATTCCGGTCTAACACTGTTACTCACCACACACTCAACTCGTTCCTAAAAGGCAGAAGACAGCAAAGGGTAAGTGATGGTGGACTCAGTAGATTTTCACCCCTCTGTTTTCATGGCTGATACAAACCAACCAGGTGCAGACCTCAGGGTAGCTTCGCACAACGTCCAGGGACTAAATTCCCCCAGGAAACAAAGAATAGCATTTGATCACTACCGGTCCCTAAAATTAGACATAGTGTTGCTCCAAGAGACACACTTTCCGATTCAATACAACCCCAAATTCCTCCATCCACACTACCTGACGTTTTATCTTGCAAACGTGACTAATAAGACAAAAGGGGCAGCAACACTCTTTTCAAAGACCAGCAAATTTTCCCACATCTCAGACTACAGAGACCCAGAGGATAGGTTATTTCTCGTCAAGGGTACAATTGAAGGAATACTTTATTCTATAATCTCCTACTATGCCCCTAATAAGGGACAAGTTAAATTTTTCCAAACCATCCTCACAACCCTAAACCCCCTCCTTGAGGGCAAGGTCATCTTTAGGGGGAACTCCAATGTTGCCTTTGATCAGGGGCTTGATAAGACAAAACTCCCCAAGGCCCAGCTGACATGTCCCACGAAGGCAAGCCTTAGTATAGCTAAAACTATACTACCACGGCCTAAAAAAAAAAAAAAAACAAGAGGGGATGCTCTTATCCCTTGATCTACATTAGGCCTTCGACTCGATTGAATGGCCTTACATTTTCACCCTTATGGAACAGTGGGGGTTCGGCCGATGCTTCATGGGGGCTCTCCACTCCTTATACTCCACTCCGAAAGCGATGATTCGCTTACAAGGTCACTATTCAAAACCCCTCAGTATTGCTAGAGGCACTAGACAGAGTTGCCCTCTCTCCCCCTTAATCTTTGCTCTCGCAATTGAAATACTGGCGATAGCCATACGCTTCAACCCCAACATTCAGGGAGTGACCTGCAGGACTCAAATCCACAAATGTGGACTGTTCGCACATAATATGCTGCTTTTCGTTACCTCGCCAGTCACTTCCCTCCCAAATCTATGCAAACTCCTGAAAGATTTTACAGCGGTCTCAGGCCTAAGGGTTAATTATACCAAGTCCTACGCACTCAACATATCCCTCAAGCAGGATACAGCAGCGACACTACAAGGCGCCTTTGAAGTCAAGTGGAGTGACTTCTCCATAGATTACCTAGGGATTAAACTCACAGCTAAAATAGAACATCTTCCCTCCCACATACCACAAACTTGAGGCTGACCTGGGGACCTGGGCGAGGGGGGAACTTTCCTGGTTAGGAAGAATACATTCTATGAAAATGACACTCCTCTCCAGACTGCTCTATCTCTTCAGGACCCTCCCGATCAACATAAGGAGAGATCATTTGAAATCTTTCCAAAGAAAAGTCAACAAATTCTTCTGGGGGGGCAGGACACAGACTTCCCCAAAAAACCCTATTTCTGACTAGGCCACATGGGGGACTGGGGCTACCTCGCTTGTTATGGTACTTCCAAGCAGCAAGACTAGCACAGCTTTCCACGGTGTGCTCCAGACTTGAAAAACCTGACTGGATACAAATAGAGAGGCAGGCAGCCCCTACCTTCACCTTAGACTTTCTACTATGGGTCCCCTCCAAAGACTGACCCCCAGTGCTCTCTCCAATTCTCTTGCAATCACTGACTCTCTGGGATAAGATGAAATCAGAGCCCTCACTGACCTCGGGGAGCCAACCACCATCCCATATTTTTAATAACCCGGAATTTATCCTTGGCCAATATATCAAAGCCTTTAAATGGTGGCTGGATAAGCTACTAGGTTGAATTTGCTGCTGGAACACTGTCACGAGCATGACACTCTACCGGACTCCATGTTGGAGGAATATATGATCCTTCTGCTCAAACCAGGTAAGGATCTGGCGGAGTTTGCCTCTTACCGTCCCATAGCCCTCCTTAACACAGACTTAAAGATGCTGACAAAAGTCCTAGCACTCACACTAGCTAACTTCATACCTTCCATAGTCAAAATAGATCAAACAGGGTTTATGCCGGGCAAATCTACAGATACTAACTTGAGGAGACACTTCACCCACCTGCAAATTGAGCCATTGGACTCCAGGACTAGAATAGTAGTCTCAATGGATATTGAGAAAGCCTTTGACTTGGTTGACTGGGAGTATATGTTGAAGGTCCTGGAGTCCATGGGTTTTGGGCCTCAATTTAGGAAATGGATCTCTATGCTATATAGACACCCAAGGGTGGCGGTCCATATCTGATTTCATATCTGATTTCTTTGAGGTAAGAAGGAGTACCAGGCAGGGATGCCCACTTTCTCCCTTCCTGTTTGCCCTGGCCCTGGAACCGCTTGCGGTTGCACTAAGGTCATCAAGGGAGATACAGGCTATTAAAATAGGTATGACAAAGGAATCGCTTGCATTATAAGCTGACGATATGCCTTTATTTCTTAGTGATCCGGGAGATTCCTTGCGAGCAGCGCTGGGTTTTTTTTAAACATTTGCGAAGTATTCCGGGTTGAGGGTAAATTGGGGTTAGTCTTCTGTTCTCCCCATAGATATTGGAGCCAAGGAACTAGCAGATCCCAGTTTGCCACGGATACTGGTCCCGTACAGCCATAGTTTATCGCTGAGACGAAGGAGCCGACCCAGAAGCTAACGACCCCTCTTTCCCACAATAGTTACTATTATGGCTATGTACTTGGGTTCTTATATTGCCTCACTGGATGTAATGTTATTTCATATTTTCTTATGCTGTACAAATAAAATAAAAAACTTTGAAAGAAAAAATCTTCCAGGATCTATCAAATATCACCCTGCAACACAGAAAAGAGCTGAGACCTCTCCTGAGTCTTACGCACTAAATCCATCAGCTATCTCCTGGAAGCTTCCTTTCTGCCTCTCTGCAACCAGCCAAGGCCATACAGCAAAGCTCAAAGTCTCTGAAGATCTGGAACATTTCTGCAACATCTAAGAGATTCCGATGATAGACCTGCCTGACTGGTACAGTGACTTTCACCAACAAGACACACAACCTCCAGGGAGGATATCTGTGAAGCAGGTCACCACTTACACCACACTACCTCCCACCAGCTTCCCAAGGTACTCCGAGGAACAACAGCCCAACAGCCTCGCCAGCTCACTGAAGAGCTCATCTATTAGACTAAGGAAAGCACCTACTAATTCCAGGCTACACCCTACGGATCAAGGTCGGTATTCCACCATCACTGGTTGTCCTTTTAAATTTCCTCCACTGAACCCCCCTCATCATCCCCCACACAGGGCTGTCATTCCCAACATGCTGCCTTAATACCCTACCCATGACATGGACATACCTCTCTCTCCCGGACTGCTTTGAATACCCCATCTCTCCAGAGACTCGGGCACCCCTGGCTCTTACTCCATTCATCACTCAGCTATCCTAATAAGCATATTGCCCAGCCCAATAATAGACCTCCCTGGTTTATCCCAAAACCTTACATAGGTTACATAATAGGTGAGGTTGAAAAAAGACACAAGTCTAACCATACGGGAAAGCATCTCTATGCCCTTATACCTCTTACAAAGACACCTCCAATCTCATCTTACAGGAAACACTAACCTAAACCTGCGACCCTTGTTGTCAGCCTCGGAATACTACCCTGAACTCCTGATGAAAACCTCACCTTGGGTACAATAACTTCAAACGTGCCTTTTTCCGTTGGAACGCAGACTCTAAGCTTTTGGATCACCTTTATACTGGCAATCCCATCAAGGCCACCTACATAGACTGCCTGAAACTCCCTACCAATTGATTGCTTCTAACCCCATGTCTCTATTGATCCTATAGACTCTGGAAGGCCAATGGAATTTTTTTGCATCCTTTGCTACCTACCGCCACAACCACTAACACACAGGGAGAGGAATGTTTTAAGCCACACCAAGAGAAGTCTTCCATCTACTCCACACAACTTTGGACTTCCATCCCTATCTCATCTTTGTTTTACACCCCTCTTCCCTCTTATTCCCATACATATTCCTTCCTAACTTGAATCCATCATTCCCTTTTGTAAAACAAGATACTTAACTGCGAGTAAGTATAGTGTTGTAACTATATTACAACACTACTTCTTTCAGGACAACCTTCTGGAATATAGCACAAAGACACAAGCTATTGTTAAAGGAAGGGGAAAATGAATACCCTTCCTGATTTAATATGCTGTGTACCCACTGGGGCGGAGATTCCATGGGGCTTACCAGATGTATAAACTTTCAGGATTAGCATTGATTTCAAAGCATTAATCCTGTTTTCTTAAGCCTCGTACACACGACTGGATTTTCCGCCGACAAAACCGCAGACTTTTGTCCGAAGGGCGTTGGCCCGAACTTGTCTTGCATACAAACAGCACACAATTGTCAGCCAACAATCCCGAATGTAGTGACGTATTAAACGTACTACGAGACGATAAATAGGAAGTTCCATTGTCATGCGCCACCCTTAGGGCTCCTTCTGCTAATTTTGTGTTAGAAGTTTGGTGAGTGTCGATTCGCACTTTTTGGTTTTTGCTTGTCAGTTTGTCTCTGAATGGCCGTTCGTCAACCAGCCATGTTGCGTTCTCGTCAGAGATCGTGCTATCATTGGGCTTGGAGTTATTGCTTTGACCCAAGTCCAGTCCAGGAACTGGAGGAGGAGGAGTTCTTGGACCAAGAATTGGTTGCTTAATCGTGATCCAATTCTCTCATATGCCTTTGCTGCGGGAGATCCAGGAGAATAATCCTGAAGATTTTAGGAATTATCTCCGGGTGACGGACACCTGCTTTCACCGTCTCTTGGCATTGCTGACCCCCTATATTAAGAAGCAGGAAACATGCATGCGGCATTACAAAGACTCATAGCCACCTACTACGGTACTTGGTGATGGGGAGAAGTCTCCAGGACCTCCTTTATGACTGGGATCTCCCCCCAGGCTCTGGGACTCATTATTCCGGAGACCTGTTCTGCCATTATTCAAGTCCTGCAGAAGGACTATATTTGGGTAAGTTTTAGCCTTTAACATCACATTCTATGTATTTAATATTTGCTTGCAATGTTATGTGCAGAAGTAGAAATTTCTTCTTTCTTTTTGACTCCACAGTTTCCTTCCACCCCCCAGCAATGGCAGAATGTTGCAGGCCAGTTTCAGCATCAGTGGGATTTTCCCAACTGTGTGCTATTGATGGGAAACATGTGAGGATTGTCCCACCATCCAATTTGGGCTCATATTACTACAATTACTAAGGCTTTTGCAGCATAGTGCTGCTACCTGTTGTTTCTGCAATGTATGAGTCCCTTTTTTTGGATGTTGGGAAGAACGGCCGCAACATGGATGGGGGTGTCATAATGCAGACGGAGTTCTACCATCGGCTCCAGAATGGCACCTTAAATTTGCCACCTGCTCAGGACAATGTTGAAGGCCTCAATTTTGTTTTTGTGGCAGATGAGGCCTTTGCTCTGGGGGAACATGTTATGAAGCCCTTTACTATGAGGAACCTCACCCCAAAGAAGAGAATCTTCAACTACAGGCTCTCTCGTGCCAGAAGGGTGGTTGAAAACGCCTTTGGCATCCTGTCAAGTCACTTCAGGCTCATTTTAACCCCATCAACCTAGCCCAATATAAAATAAACTATGTTGTTTTGTGCTGTTGTATCCTCCACAATTTTCTACAGAGAAATGCTAGCAGCCACCTTTCCTCACTGCCAGCTGATGTTGACCCTGCAGTGTCAGGCCCAACTGAAGAGGCTGCAGTGCAGCTCATCCGGTGGGAAACATGACGGCTCTGGAACCTGCCCATGCTGGGTTGCCCTCACAAAATGCCCGTGATATTCACCAAAAATATCTTGAATATTTTGTGGGTAGTGGCTTGGTAGCAAAATGTATAGCAAAGAAGAGGGTTTCATCATGTCAGATCCCAGAAGTGTGGTTGCTACATCCCTAGTATACAATTAGGAAATCCCCCTTCATTGGGACTTTAAAGGCAACACACACTTGGCTAGTACAAACAAGTCAATTTTATTGAATATATATATATATATATATATATATATATATATATATATATATATATATATATATATATATATATATATATATATATATAAAATATTTGTTCAGAAAAATGATCAATGGTTAAAAACCAACAAAATGGCTTACATGCAAGAAGAAAACAAAAAACACAAGACAACAATTTACATGAACAGTATGACAATAAGATAATACTCTCCAGTGAATGATAATCCCCGATACCCAACGCGTTTCTGGTTAAACACCTTCGTCAGGGGTATAGGATAGGAGAAAGTATAGTCACAATGTGTTTTTAACATGCAAAATAATTCCAATAAGGAAAGAAATAGGTGAAGCAACTGTGCAGGAGGGGAGCACACGTTAGCGCCAAAATAAGCGGTAATATAATAGAACAAAGTACATTCCAAATTGGGTATCCACCTACTAGATAGTAGAGACTTAATTCTGGCAGTTTTGCGGGACAGTGTCCGATAGCCAGAAGTAGCTAGGCAGAGCTTTGAAAAAAGCTTCAGGTCAGTAACACCAGGGGTTCCAAAACATTACACAGGTGTGTATCCCATGCAGATGTTGTGTGTGGGTCCCAGCGTCTCCCTTCTCTGTAGTGCTTTTTGGTAGCAAAATGTAACAAAATGTAGCTGATCCACAATCATAATTTTATTTTGTCATAAACTACGATTTAATTTGAACTACTGTTGTCTGTGTTTCTTATCTGTATAATAGGTTGTCAAATGGCCTTTTTTTTGTCCATTTTAGACAATAGTGCAAACATACCTTATTTGCTACAAGAGGTGACAATCTCTTCTTCAGCTAACTATTATTTTGTGCTGTGGGTCTGCTACACACAATGTTTTTGTTCTTAATGTATCTAATGCATTAAGTTTAAAAACATTATGCTTTTTCAACTCATTTAATTTCTTTGAGGCCATAAAATTGCCTGAGTTGGCCTCATTTTAGAGCACATTGTCACTGTAACTACACCAACCTAACAAATACACTGGTATTGAGCACTGAAATAAGCAACACATTGTTTAAGAAAAAACATTTTACTCCAAGCACGTTCATATGTGTGTTTTAAGGTTTTATAACAAACCAACATCTTGGTGTATAAACATGTATGTTTGCCATTATTTTGCCTTTTTGGGTCTAAACAGGCATGTTTGAAAACATAAGATAGACATCCCCAACTCAGGAACTTACAAAGTTCTAGTTTGTTAAAGTGAACGCCATATGAGACATTGGTATCCCAAGACTGTGTTGATGTTGCCTTCCTCAGATGGGGTGATCTCACCCCTCTAAAAGCCAAAATTTGAATCCATGTCCATGTAGAGGCATAACTGTAAATGTTGCTTATGATTCCCTGCCTAAAATGTGTGTAGGTACAAACAGGTTAGTTTGTAAAGCCCTGAAAGACACAGTGTGTCAATATGTGCTATCTCCCATCACAGGGTATAAATGGACACGTTTTGGTTAATATGGGTAAGAGAAAGGAGTTGCACCCCCAAAACGCGTCCATTGATACCTCACGATGGGAGCTAACACATGTTGACCCACTGTGTGTTTTGTGGCTTTAACAAAAAAATAGATGTAGGGAAAGACACACATTTTAGGCATGGGATCATGAGGAAATAAGAATATTTTGTCACCATTTGTGGACATCTTCAAATTTTAGCTTTGCGAGTCTTAAAAACACATAAAGATTACAATTAAAGGGGTTGTAAAGGTAAAAATTTTTTCACCTTAATGCATTCTATGCATTAAGGTGAAAAAACTTTTGACAGTACCGCCGCCCCCAGGCCCCCCGTTTTACTTACCTGACGCCTCGAATCTTCGCTCCTCGTCCTCGTCAGATTCATTGCAGCTCAGCCTGGTCGCTGATTGGCTGCAGTGGATGGATTAAAAGCAGCGCAGCCATTGGCTCGCGCTGCTGTCAATCACATCCGATGACGCGGCGCGCCGGGGGGCGGGGCCGAGTGATACAGCGAGCGGCTATAGCCGCCGGCTGTATCACGGGAGCGCGCCCGCAAGCACTCACCACCGTGCGAGGGAGCTCGCATGAAGGTGGTAAATGCTTGCGGGGAGGAGCTGAAACAGCCGCCGAGGGACCCCAGAAGACCAGGTTCGGGGCCACTCTGTGCAGAACGAGCTGCACAGTGAAGGTAAGTATAACATGTTTGTTATTTAAAAAAAAAAAAAATAAATAACTTTACAACCCCTTTAACATTACTTAGGGCAGTGTTTCCCAACTCTCCTTCTCCAAATGCATTCCCAGGTCATGTTTTCTATATTTTTGGCTTTTGTCACAGGTGATGATGTCATTTTCCTTGTCAAAAGAAGTTTATTGAGTATACAATGTTATAAAGATACATAAAGTAAGTTTACAAGGATCTATAAAGTAAGCTCATTGTTTTACAGTAGGGTTTATATAGGTAAATATCATGAAATTTCAAATATTAAACATTGGGTTCACGTAAACCTAAATTAAATTAAAGATATATATCATTTCCTTAGTTACTTTTGTAGGTATTTAAATGATTTATACCTACTATACATATTGTTTACAAGTAGAGTGTATATAGGTCAAATAAATTCTGATAATGAGCTTTAATCGTAAGGTGGAGAAAAGGAAAGAGAAAGAAGAAAAAGGGTAGAAAGGTAGAGGTATGGTCCACAAGGTTGTCCCGCTCGTCAGTTTATTATTCTTTTTAGTTCTCTTTGAAGCCTTAGAATGGGTGTCTCTGTAAGTCATTTAATCTGTTACCATGGCAACAGGACAGAGTCATTGAAGTTTGACAGGAACTGTTGTTTTATCCAAGGATGCCAAAGTTTTTCAAATTTTGGAATTTGATTTTGATCGATGGCTACCATCTTAGCATGGGACATTGTATTATTCATTCTGTGAATTGTTTCTGCTAGTACCAATGTAGGAGATTTCCATGCCTTGGCCACTGTTTGTTTTGCAGCCGTTATTAGTTGGATCATAAGTTTGAATTGAGAGAGTGTTAACCATTCCGGTTTTAGATTAAGTAAAGTTAAATATGGATCTGGTTGTATTATTTTTTTAAATATTTTAGATGCAATCACGAAGACTTCCTTCCAGAAGGTTTGGATTACTGGGCACGTCCACCATATGTGTAAATATGTGCCTATTTCTGGGCATCCTCGAAAACAAAGAGCTGAGGTATTAGGTGAATATTTTGCCACTCTAGCGGGTACAAGGTACCAGCGAGTTAGGACTTTATAATTTGTCTCCAGTGCTAAGATGTTGGGTGAAGATGACTTAGATGTGAGCCATATGTTAGACCAGTCTGTGTCTTCTAAAGTTCGTCCCAGGTCCTCCTCCCACCTCTGAATGTAAGAGGGTCTATTAAGATTTGCTACTCCATATAATTGATTATAAAGTGATGAAATTGTACCTTTAGCAAATGGATCTTTTGTACAGATTGATTCAAAAATGGATAATTGGGATAATGGTGTATCCCCCTTTAGGAATGGTGTATAGAAATTTTTGATTTGGAGATATCTAAATATCTCAGAGTTTGGTAGATCATATTTTTCTCTAAGCGATGGGAATGAAAGGAATGATTTAGATGCTATGAAGTCATTTAGTGTCTGAATGCCTGATGTTATCCAAGCTTTAAAAGAATTTGGGTAGATCCATGCCGGATAAAAGGCCGGATTTCTGATAAAAGAAAGGAGAGGATTGTGTGGAGATTGTAACTGATATTTGGTTTTTAGTTTATCCCAGAGAGATAAGAAGTGTTTAGTTATGGGATTATGAATTTTAAAGCGGTCTTTAGGATCAAGCCATAATAAATTTGATATTAATAGAGGGTCATTTTCTGAAGTCTCTATAAATACCCATAATGGGATTTCCTGTTTTGCATGGTATTTGGACAGACTGGCCAAATGTGCTGCTCTGTAGTAGTTAGTAAAATTAGGGTATCCCAGGCCTCCTTTATTTTTGGGAAGATATAGTGTGTGTATAGGTATACGTGGTTTAGAAGAGCCCCATATAAACGAAGTTGCTCTTTTTTGTACTATTCTCAAAAAATAGGAAGGAATTGGAATAGGGAGGACTCTGAATAGATAAAGCAATTTAGGTAGAATAGTCATTTTGATTGCATTAATCTTCCCTATCCAGGATAAAGGAAGTTGCGACCATTGTTTTATTAGATTTGTGATCTGTCTTAATACAGGAGGATAATTGGTTGAGAATAAGTCAGAATGAGATGCTGTTAAATGAATTCCAAGATATGGGATTGATTTTTCTGCCCATGTGAATGGGAGTGCAGCCCTAGCCGGGATCAATTCCATGTTTGTGAGTGAAATATTAAGCACTAGGCATTTCTTAGGATTAATCATAAGGCCGGATAGGGCTGCAAATCCATCAAGAGCTGGTATTAAGTTAGGACCAGAGACCTGTGGTGATGATAGAAAAAGTAATATATCGTCTGCAAATATACATAATTTGTGTGTAATACCTCCTACTTCAATGCCAGTTATAGTTTGGTTTGTTCTGATGTATTGGGCCATGGGTTTGAGTATAAGGGCAAATAATAAGGGAGATAATGGGCAACCCTGTCGGGTACCTCTTTCGATATTAAAGGCTTCAGATTTGTATCCAGCATATTTTATATAGGCTTTGGGTTTATTATATAATGCTTTGATCCATGTTAAAAAGTGGGGTCCAAAACCCCATTTTTGTAATGAATATTGCATATATTGCCAGGATACTGTGTCAAATGCCCTCTTAACATTGAGAGATAGAAAACATAAAGGGATTTTCCGTTTTTTAGCAATATGTGCCAATAACACTGCCCTGCGTATATTATCGCCTGCCTGTCTATTTGGCATGAAGCCTACTTGATCTCTATGTATTAATTTTCCTATAATGCTATTGAGGCGTTTTGCTATTATTTTTGCTAATAATTTAATATCGAGGTTTAACAGAGAGATAGGCCGATAATTCACACAGGAAGTATCATCAGAAAGGGGTTTTGGGATCATACAAACAATTGCCATTAGTGTTTCTTGCCGAAAAGAATGTCCATCTAGAAGTTTGTTAAAAGTTTCAGTGAGAATGGGAGAGAGTATTTCTGAGAATGTTTCATAGTATAAAGCCGAGTAGCCATCTGGGCCTGGTCTTTTGTTAAGTTTTAGGTCTTTTATGGCATTAGCAACTTCATCTATAGTTATAGGCTCATCCAAACTGCTTTTTTGATTCTGAGATAACTCAGGTAAGGTTATTTTTGAGAAGAAGGATTCAGCCTCTGTAGGATTAAATTCATTGTTTGTCTTGTATAAAGTTGCGAGATGTGAGTGAAATTTATGGACTATTTTAACTGGATTACAAGTGTAAACATTTTTTGATAATTTCAAACGTATTGGTTTGAAAGATTTGTTAGTTGAATTTAATGCCCAAGCTAAATATGTACCTGGTTTGTTTGTATTCATGTAGAAATTGTGTTTGGAGCGTTTGAGGGATTTATCAACTGACTCAGTGAGAAATAGATCGTATTCCAATCTAGATTTTTCCAGATGAGATTTTGTACTCTGAGATGGATTATCTTGAAATGATATGTAGGCTGCATTAAAATTTAGTTCTAGTTTTTTTGCTAGATTTTTGCGTTCCCGTTTAAATAGTGCCATTTGTCTTTGTATTGTACCACGCAAGACAGGCTTATGAGCTTCCCACAGTGTTATTGGGGAGATGTCTGTTGTATTATTAATTGATATGTATTCCTTTAAAGCTTGTTCAATGGCCATCTGATGTAGTGGGTGTTTGAGCATTATGTCCGGTAAGTACCACGTTGGGTCATGCGCTTTTGGTATGGCTGAGGCTATAGTAGTGTATACTGCATTATGGTCAGACCACGGAATCGGAATTATATCTGATGCAATAATTTCTGGTATCATTCCTATTGTTAGAAAAATATGATCTATTCTGGTGAAGGTTTGATGGGGGGGCGAGAAATAAGTGAATTTCTTTTTCATTGGGTTACTTTCTCTCCACGAATCTACCAGATTGTATTTGGAAAGAAGTTGAGAAAAAGGTAATCTAGAGGTTATTTTGGATGGTGTAAAAGGTGATTTATCTAGAAATGGGAGGAGGACCTGGTTCGAATCCCCACACATTATCACTGTTCCTATTTTGTGTGTATTAATCACTTGTAATATATGTGAGAGGAATGGTGTAGGTTGTTTGTTAGGAGCGTAGTAGGAAATCACCGTGATTGCTGTATCTATTATATAACCCATGAGTATCAGGTATCTACCTTCTGGGTCTTTAATTGCTGATGATAAGGTGAATGGTGTGGATCGGTGAAATGCAATTAGAGTTCCCCTTTGCTTGGTACAGGCAGAAGCCGTGTAAATTTGTTGATAAAAAGGAGAAATATATTTTGGAGTAGAATCTTTGGTGAAGTGTGTTTCTTGGAGGCATACTATGTGAGCCTTCTTGTTATGGAAAGTACGGAAGGCTTTGGTCCTTTTTTGAGGGACATTTATTCCCTGAACATTCAGGGAAAGTATATTCAGTGGTGCCATGGCAACAGATCAAATAGTTTTGACTTACTTTTTGTTATGCAGAGCTGACTGCGCAGATCAACCTGTGTGGACTGAAGAGATGAATAGATAGAAAAGAAACCAGTGAATTCTGGAGTAAAGAGTAAACAAAAAACATATGAGATTAGATGATACATTGTATAAATAATTTTTTGCAAGTAATCACAATTTACCCGTGAAAGAGAATAAATATCTCTCTCAGGGGAATAAGTGCCTTCGTCACACTCCCACATAATATGGTTGGGAGAATGAGGAGGGCTAATGGGGGTACACGGATCTTCCGCTTACAGGAGAGAAGTGCTATGTCAAAAGACATCAAAATGATGTTTCATTAATTGGAGTGCAGAATATAGTTTTTGTTGAAATTATTTATTCCAGGGTGGTTGTATATGGTTAGTCTTGCCCTGGGCTAAATAATTCAGTTAGAAAGGTACTGTTAATAACTTTGGTATTGATGAAGATAGTTTGAATTATTTTGGGATTTTAACCCTTTTAGAGTAAACAATTACATATTTTATTCATATGTAACTGTTTAGATATGTTAACTCATAAAATTGAGGTTGTATTGCTTCAGATTAGAATAAACAAAAACATAATTCTAGGAACTAGTTAGGTAATAATATATTTGTTTTAAGAAAAGAAAGAAAAGCTTCCATTACTTCTGGATTATTGAACATATTTGTCCTAAAAAGTAATAAATCTATTGTTATTACCTGATAATATATAACTGAACAAGAATTTCCTTATTTCACTTATATATTCTAAGACTATATGAATCAGAAGTAATAAGAAATATAACTGGAATGTAACATGATCCCACACAGTGTGTGACTATCAGAATGCAGTTACTTTCAGCTATAAATACAGGTTTTTTATAGAGAACCATCTCTTAGTATAATAAATGAAGAGATATCAGGAATTAGGATGTCAGTCCATTGAATCTTCTTGGTCCATGGAGGAGGTGGCATAATGGCCTCTTTTGTGAGAATGAAGATTCCCATTTTGTTCTGATATTTTCTGGGTGCTGCCTGAAGGTGAAGATGATGCCATTCTTCTGCGTGTGGGAGTGTTGCTGCTTGTGGGTCTAGTTCATCTGCTGATCTGCTTCTGTAAATTGTACCTTGGTAGTTAAATCTGACTGAAAAGGGGAAGCCCCATTGATACATAATGTTGTGGCGTTGCAGTTCCATTAGTTGGGGTTTCATGGATCGTCTTTTAGTAATAGTAAGTTGGGATAGGTCAGCAAAAATTTGATAATTGTGTCCTTGAAAATTAAGTTCCTTTTTTTCTCTTGCAGCAATTAGTATTTGTTCTTTCGTTCTGTAATAATGAAATTTTGTGATTATATCACGTGGGGGTCCATCTTTCTTTTTGGCTGTGAGGGCTCTGTGTACTCTGTCCAGTTCTAAACGTTCAATAGGGATATCTGGCTTTAGTTCTTGTAATAGAGCAGTAATAGTAGATTGCAGGTCTGTCACAGTTTCAGGTATTCCCCTTATGCGCAAGTTTGAACGTCTGGCTCTATTTTCGTAATCTTCGAGCTTAGTTTGAAGTATTAAATTCTCTTTTTTTAATTGTTCCAATTCTGTTATATTTTCTTGGGTTGTAATTTCAATTTCATCCATTTTTATTTCTAAGGCTGCGGTGCGGTTTCCCAGCTCTCTTATTTCTTTGGTTAGCTTTTTGTTATTTGGTCTGAGGTTTGTTTTAAAGCCTTATGAAGCATCTTTTCAAATTGTAATAATATTACTGGGGATGCTGAGGAGGCTTGTGGAGAAGTTTGTGAGAGGATTTGTTCTGTATCTGACTCAAATGGAGAGTCTTGCTGTGACATTTTCTGTCTGTGAGAGCGCTGTGATGCTGTATATTGTGAGGTGACTGGAGCTGCTTCAGCTGCAGTGAGTGCCTGTGAGCTCTTTGTGAGGTGATTTTTATTTCTGCCACGGCTTCCTCCCAGTACCATATTTCCTGCCCAAACTTTCACAGTTTGTTCCCTGGGGTAAAAAGGTTCAAATGGATACCTTTTGAGCCTGCAGGCTCCGCTTTGTCCTTCTCTTCTCTCCTCAGCGGTGTGGAGCTCTAACAATGCATGTCTGCTAGGCTCCGCCTCCTGCCCCCGATGATGTCATTTTCAAGGTTAGTAATTTACGCAATCTTTTTTATACTGAGGAAAATACAGGAAACAGGACCTGGTGGTGCACCTAGAGAAGCGGAGTGGAGAAACATTGACCTTGGACACTAAAGCTTAGGTTCACATTGGAGCGATTTGTAATGCCATTTGTGAAATTAAATTGCATGACAAGTTGCAGCCTATTGAAGGCAATGGCACTGTTCCAATCGGTGAATTAGCGATGACGCACCAATTTGCAAAAGTAGTTTCTGCACTACAGAAGCCACACAAATGTCTATCAAGTAGCACCTGAAATCATGCTGACCTTTCTACTTAGAAATCACTCAACTTCAAGTGAAGTAGTGCAATTTCAAAGTAGCATCAATGCCAGCCAGGGCTTTACATTGATTTTGGCACTCACCACATAAGGCTTTGTTGCCCAAACGATTTGCATCCTAAATAAACAAAGTACGTATTTGTACTTTCCTGCAAACAAAATACAGCATTCCTCAAGAAGCAAGGACAGGCACAAAGTTGGTTCCAACTTTTTTAGATGTAACTTGGCTAACAGCCACATTTCTTATAAAAGTTTCTTAGAAAACTACAAAAATTACAGGCAAATGTGTAACTAAAACTGGTGAAGGTATTCAAGTTTTTGGGTGAAATAGTAATATACAAAACATGGATATTTGTACAATGAGTGAAAGCACACCTTCAAGCTTTTTGTACATGACAATACTTTTGGACAAGCTACCCCACCATATTCAACAATATTCGGTGTCCAATTTGGTGCTGTAGCTAGGGGAGCAAACCACCCTGAGAAATGGGCAAAGTTAAAATTGGAGCTGGCAAATTGATGATTCCTCTTTTTCCTCACCAAAAATGAAAATAGGAAACAAGCTAATGTGTTTCATCTAAAGCATAATTGCTCGTCTGAGGAAGGCTGAAAGTACTGAAACGCATTGGTTTGATTCTGTTTAACACGATGTAGGCAAGAAAAAGATCATGACAAGTCATGGAGTTGCAGGTTCATATGTCAATCTTTTGCTAAAGTGAAATCGTACATTCAAATAAAACAGTTGCAACTATTAAAAAAATATGCAAAGGTTTGTCAGTTTAAAACAAACAAACACATGTACAACAGAACAAAAAAAAAAAAAAACATGTTTGTGTTTTAAATTTTAGCTAAAATATCGATGATGTTGATAACTCTGTTTTGGAGATCATGCATGTTTCTTTCATTTTCTCCAATTCCCTATTGCAAACCAAGAGCTCACTGATAAGTATTTGTGCACCTGCACTGCTGAAGTGAGTTTGGTCTTCCACAACATCCACATCACCTAAAAAAATATAAAACACATTATGTATTAGATATATGCAGGCATCCATCTATTACTTGAAGCTGTGGTCTGAGACACTGACCTGTGGTCAACACACTTTCAAGAACTTCACACAGTAGTTCCTGCACATCAGCATCAACATCTTCTTCACGGTGTCTGGTGAGTTGACTTTCTGAATCTTCAGGAGGTGCTGGGTTACTGGTGCCAACACACAGCTCAGATGTTCTTCTTTGAATCCAAAAAAGTATACTTAGCTGACAGATATGTTAGCCTAGAAATAGTAATATGAAACATTGTTTGGAAGTGTCTTTCAATTGTCTGTTTTGGCAGAGATCCAAGCTGAATACACAATTTTTTTCTTTTCCAAAGCAGGCATACTTATCTGTTTTGTGCAAGTTTCAAACATGGAGATACCCCTAGTATCCACTGGAGCACCTGTGTGGGACACCATAACAAAAGTGTTATGGTGTCCCACACTGGTGCTTCTGTGTCCAGCTGCTGAGTGTCCTCTACTGACACTGAATAAAGTTGACATTTCACTAGTTATGAACACATCTAGACAACAATCTAATGAACTTATGTTACATCAAAATAGGCCATAACAAGTGCATTTAACGTGCAACTCCCAATAACGAAGTATTATTGATCGATCGTATCCACGGAAATAAAACTTGCCATTTTAAACTGTAGAGCAGTAAAGAAAAGAACATGGACCAGCACAAAAGTAATAATAGGAACACAGGACAAATACTTTTTTGCAGCACTTTCCTGATCTTTCTATACTGATCTCCCTCTCTCAATTTAAGGTCTGACCAGAGTTGTCTCAACTGATCCTTGTTTCCTAGTGTGTAGACTTCTCACAATTTTAGCCATGATCTTGGCATTTCTGGCATTTGGGGTTCTGTAAGGTCCATGCTTCCCATCATAGTCTGTCCTCACTAAGATGTCCACCATTTCTTTAAACGACATATTTGTGGCCTTATAGCTCCTCCTAGAAGTCACTTTCTCTGGATTTTCATAATTTCTGCTCTCACCACACACCTGCTGTCTCGCCGCCATTTGCTCTCCCACTGCTTTGAAAGAAGAGGCGGGGAATACACTTGAAAGAAGGACAGGGGCGGAGTTTCACACATGCATACAGATAGCTATGTAGATCCACCAAAGAGGGAGCTGGAGGTTGCCAATCCCAAATTCAATATATAAAGGAGCAAATATCCCCTAGATAAATGATAAGGACTTTGAAGGCAACAAGGAAAAAAAAGGGGGGTCTAAACAAAAATTATATTAATAATTTATTTATTAATATATAGAAAAAATATATATATATATAAATAAAATATATATATAAAATTATTTGGGTGCAAATATCACCAGAAATGGAGTACATTAACCACTTGCTTACTGAGCACTTAAACCCCCCTCCTGCCCAGACCAATTTTCAGCTTTCAGCGCTGACGCACTTTGAATGACAATTGCTCGGTCATACAACACTGTACCCAAATGACATTTTTATCATTTTTTCCCACAAATAGAGCTTTCTTTTGGTGGTATTTAATCACAGCTGGGATTTTTATTTTTTGCTAAACAAACAAAAAAAGATGGAAAATTTTGACAAAAAAAAATTATGTTTCATGGTTTGTTATAAAATTTTGCAAACAGGTGTTTTTTCTCCTTCATTGATATGCGCTGATGAGGCGGCACTGATGGGCACAGATAGGCATATTTAAGGCAGCACTGATAGGTACAGTTAAGGCAGCACTGATAGGCACAGTTAAGGTGGCACTGATAGGCACAGATAAGGCGACACTGATGGGGACAGATAAGGCGGCACTGATGGGCACAGATAAGGCGGTACTGATGGCCACTGATGGGCCCTGATGGGTGGCATGGATGGGTGGCACTGATAGGTACCACTGATAGGTGGCACTGATGGGCACTGGTAGGTGACACTGATGGGCACTGATAGGTGGCACTGATGTGCAGCACTGTTGTTGAGGCACTGATTGTAAGCACTGATAGGTGGCACTGTGGGCACTGATGGGTGGCATTGTGGGCACTGATGGGTGGCACTGTGGGTACTGATGGGTGGCGCTGGTGGGCACTGGTAGGTGGCACTGCTGCCTATTGCTAGGTGGCACTGGCAGAGGGCACAGGTGGGCACTGAGGATCTGGTGGTGCTCACCGTGATCGGGACTGATGTCCCTCTCACGGCCGCCGGCTGTCAGCACGAGGAGAAAAAATAGCCAATTATGGCTCTGTTGATGTCACATGATCAGCTGTCATTGGCTGAAAGCTGATCATGTGTTAAGGGGTCAGGATCGACCACTTACTCCGATCTGTGATCAGGCGAGTCTCATAGACTTGCTGATCACAGAGCGTGATGCGCGCGCCCTGCAGGGGGCGCGCAGGCCGCTCGTGCACGGGACAACATCAATGGACATAGTCCCGGCAAAGCAGGTCCACACTGTAGCCGTCATTCGGCTATAGCGTGGATCTCTAGTGGTTAAAAACAACAAGTTTACAAAAACTGAATCGTTAGTGCGTGGCATTTGTAGACATTCAGTCCGACGCGTTTCAGGGCAGTTGTGGGGTCCCTTCATCAGGGCAGTTCAAGATGAGGTAAAATTACCATAGCATATTCTAAAAATGCAAAACAGAAAAATAATACTAATATTGATACATAAAAAAAAACCACATGTACATCATGGACAAGGGGCAAGAGGCAGGAGCATCGTTGAGACCAAGATTGGGAGATCACCTACCAATTGGATGAACTTGACAATATATACACCTCCAGAAAATGTGCCAGCTGAAGCAGTACGGCCGTGAGGTCACAACAGATGACGTGAAGCAAAGTGAGGTAGAGAACACTACTTAGCTATATGGAACCAAGAGATCTGCGTGGTTAAGCGCAGGCTGGTTTGAAATAGGTAATGACACTATTATCAAGAAAATGTCTGCAAGGAAAAAAGTATAAATTATCTCAGAAATGTATAGGCCTCATAAAAGAAACAGCTTTTGTTTATCACTTCGGCATCATTCATTAGTATTAATGTATGCTTAATAGAAAATCCCCCCCCCCTTTTTTTTTTTCTCCTTTTAGAAAAGGCATTTATTGTCGGACATAAATGTTCACAATAATGGCCAAGGATTAAGGATAGGAGCATCTAATTATTAATGAGGGTAAAAGTATGTAGATAGATCCTTATGCTGTTAAGCAATAAAAAATGTACAAGGCGATTGAGTAGTATTAGTACACATCAGATTGATCCAAAGCAGACAGATACTTCTTTTAACTTCTCAATGTTGTAGCATTGGATCAGCTCGCTGATTCAAGCACATTGGATCAGCTCATAGGCAATGAGCTGGGCATCCAATGGTCAATAGCAGGCAGAGTTTGCTAAACATAATGCCAAGATGGAGATTACAATCAAAGAGCTAAATGCTTGCAATTAACTGTATGCAGAGCGATTCCCCAAAGTGTGCAGCACGTCCGTTCTGGTGTTGATAGAAGAGGCTGGTGCTAAGATCTGAGCTTGTGCTTATATTGTAAGGGGGGGATGCCGGCGCATGCGCAGCATCCCATACTGCGCACGCTGTGTCACAGGAGATACGTGGTATGGGCGGGGCTTGGCGCTGGTGTTGACCCATGTGATGTATGACTGCCATCTGTGGGTGGGTATGGAGGGAGGGCTTGGCAGTGTGTGCAATGCAAGTCATCCACCTCCTACATGCCTCTAGTCAATAGATGATAGGGAGGGGTGGGGCTGCGCCACCAAGCAGCTGAATGCACTTGCAGCCTTTGCATACAGTGAAACAACTGGGGAGGCAGACCAAAAAATCAAGGAAAGCAGCCAACTGAACATATTGAAAATGCCACCAGCACAGCCAAACACAGGGGCATCAGCAGAGCTGACAGGCAACACTGATGGCATATAGTAATTAGCCCAAGCAGGGTTGCAAGACTGCAGTGTTACTATTAATGATCGATACCCATGGGCATGGAGTAATAATACTCAGAGCATGCATATAAACATAAAAATAAAGAAGCACGGAGGCGCATGCACGGCAGCTCGTTGGATGGACGCATAATCCGAGAGCTCCGCTCTGGCGACAAGATACCCTCCAGCGCCGCACACAGCGCATAACCCCGGCTCATATCTACCCCTACGGCAAGGGGATACACCAGGGAGCTCCAGGATGACGGGGAGTTCGGCCAGGAGAGAGTTATCCTCGGTTTTATCCTCCGACCCGGGACCCGCGGCCTCAGCCAAGGTGGCGCTGGCCATGATTGCACGAGGCGGAGGTCAGGAGACAGAGGAGGAAAGGAGAGACTCCTGTTCAACCATGAATGACAGTTCTGCAGGGCCGGCGGGCCCCACAGTAAGTGCACACTGTCATGGATATCTTTCTCCCACCTCCACTGAGTCCCTGATAGGCAGGACCCTGGATGATATGGCCCTCTCCCCCCTGGAAGATTTTATGGCCACCCCAGAGGCAGGCACAGCATTCACACAGGGCCTTCCATCCTCTCCACAGGACTTTTCTGGGATGATGTCCATGTTTGCTACCATGCTATCCAGAGGTCTTACACAAACTGCCAACTAAATCACTAAAGCCATCCATGCTGACTTACAGCAATTGGAGACACTAATCGAAACAATAGAAGCCAAAGCAGACCAAACTGTGACTAGGGTGAACCAGAACACGGACAGAATTCAAGATTTACAAGACCAACTCGAGATCGCAATCTCTAAAATTGACGATCTCGAAAATCGTTCGAGAAGATATAATTTCCGCATTAGAGGAGTCCCTGAATCCTTGAAAGACACTGACCACATTGTGCGATCATTTATCAAGGAACTGATTCCCAACATCCCAGACCACCGCCTTGAAGTGGACCGCGCTCACAGAGCTCTACAAACCCCTCACCAAGATGGCCTCCCGAGAGACATCATAGTAAAACCTAATTTTTACAAAGTGAAGGAGGAGGTGATGCAACGTTCAAGTGCTGAAGGGGCACTAATGTTCCACTCAAACCATTCCTGTTGGTGCTTAACCAGAAGGCGATCACCAACAGATGGTCTTTTCTCTTTCGCCTATCTTTTGCTTTCAACAATAAATTATACGGCTTCTCTTCATTCCTGGAGGGGGAAAAGCTTTTGTTCCAGCTGGGTCTCATCTCCCAAAAACCAGAATCGGCAGCTTCAGGCAGAGGGGCCAACTCTTCTTTCAAGAGACTACCACCGTCCAGCCCCATCGCCCCTATGTGGCAGAAGCACCTGTCTAGAAATCCAAGGAATCCAGGCCTCCCTAACCACAGCTTAAGGACAGGAATCCTTTCGGACCGGTTTTCCATCTTACTTGATTCATCTGGATCCTCTGAGGAACTCGTTTTCTCCACGTCCTGATGGCTGCGCTAGACATAGCACCTCTTTGCCTGACTACATAGTTGGGAGGTTTCTCTTTTGGAACGTTTGCTCCTGATTACAAACATTTTGTATTTTTTTTATATATTTTTTTTTACTTATTTTATTTTATTTCTTCTCTTTTTGACTCCTTGAGGTTTAACCACGAAACTGTTCTTGTTCTGGTTGCATTCTGGAAAGTAATTAGTTTAATAGTTTTTTTTTTTTTTTTTTTTTATACAGACACCTACATCAATGTACGACACAAAATTGTGCTCGGCACTCCTTACATAGTCAGCTTAAACATATAATAGTAGTCCATAATCTAGGACAGTTTTTATCCCTCACACAGTATGCTTAGATTACTCTTGATCCCTTCTAGAATGTGG